>NC_056727.1:499726914-499744414 GCF_019279795.1 Protopterus annectens
TCACAGTTGTGGTGAAACCCAAACAGGACTATGAAGCAGGAGTTTTTTAACCAACTGTCTGCAAGCGGACAACATTTTTCATCAATCGCATTTTTGAAAACACAGAGCCTATAACCACTTGGTGTACTAAAAATGACCGGAAAAGCAGGGGACCTGCAATCCTGTATGTGTTTCACAAACCGCTAATGGCCCATGCATCTTTCTTTTAAACAAGGCATTTTTATAATGTTTTGTAGTAATTGCTTAAAACAAAGCAAATGTTTAAAGAAGTGGTCCCTCCCTTAGTCTACACACTGTTCGGGATGCAGCCTTGACCAAACCCGCTCTGAATTTAATGCCAACAATTACTTCAGATTTTTGTTGGATGTTCACCATCCAAAAATTAATAATAATTAAAGTCCAATGTATGTTTTTTCATCAGTCCTACCAGAAATGCAAGCATATAAATCTGCAAGTCATCTGTCTGCCTGGAATACTTTAACATCACAGCAAATGAGCCATACCTCCTTTCCAGCAGCAAGTTATGTAGTGACGCCCACGTTTTGTTATTTTTCTTCAAAGAATGTTTAGTTTTCCTGAAGTAAGGCTATGGAAAAACTGAACAGTTGTTCACTTCAGTCTTACTAAATGTAAATGAGAAAACAATATTTAAAGGAGAGAATCCATTCTGAATTACATGACGTTAGAAATGTGACTGCGATAATACGTAAGTACTCAGAGTGTGTTTGGTTGCACATTCTGCTGCTCGACAGCCAGAAGTTTAGAATGTTTATTCGAACGTCCAGTTTATTGAATGTATGCCTTCTCATAACAGGCGAGTGAGTTATACATTCGTGACTGAGTGTATGCGAGCGAATGTTTGTGGGTTAAGGGAAGTGGACAGATTTAGTGATGTGCCATGGTGTACATTTTACAGTTAGGGTAAGAGATAGTTTTAGTGATGCAGGTATTTACATACAGAATCTATGTATAAATGCATGTATGTATGAATGTGTTGGTGCCTGTGTGTGTCTGAGTCTAGCATATTTTTTTGGTAGTGTTACGGACATTTTAGTAATGCGTGCTAACCTGAACCGGACACATTTACTTAAAAAGAAACATTCGATAACACTACCACTTATCAGGCAAACTTCAGGCTAGTGTTATGGAAGGGTTTTAGTGTAAAAATTGCAACAGAAATGTTCCTTTTTTTTTTGCAATCTTTAGTAGGTCCGATGTGCGTTTTTAAGAGTGTGTAGTTCAAAATATCATGTTGGCTGTTTTACATTCAATTTAATGATATTTCCACCTACCAGACTATAATCTCACACACACAGATGTATGACATTTCAGCAAAATGTCATAACATCAAACCACAGATTAATGAACACAGAACATCTATCTTCAAAAGATCGAAAAAACAAAAGCAAAAAGAAAACATTTTTTTCTGTAGGGGGCAAGGCCCCCTTATACTCCCATGTCCCCTGCTAAATACATACATACTCTGAAATTGCACAGCAGTAGGGAAAGGGCAAATTTTCCACTCCCTGCTGTACCTCAATTGTGTTCAGGAAAAGCCGGTACAGTTCAATCAGTTGCACCAGCTTTTCCATACTTGGCACACCTGCTAGCATATAAACACACACACACTATATATGCACAAGTGTGTATACACACACACATTATATATGCACAAGTGTGTATACACATACACACACACACACATTATATATGCACAAGTGTGTATATATACACACACACACACACACACACATACATTATATATGCACAAGTGTGCATACACATAACACACATACACACATATTATATATGCACAAGTGTGTATACACATACACACACACACACCAAAAGGACATATGATGAACACAGTTTAATAGTTAGCTCTGGCATCAGCCAGCCAGTCAGTGGGGAAACAGTTAAATCAACTGTTTGTCTTTTCTAGAGGGGGGAGAATAAAATTAGGCCACCCAGTCTAGTCTAACACGACTGCAGTGCTTTTGGCTCAACGGATTTGGACAAATAGAGAATTTATGGGAGTGCAAAATGTGGAATATATGCTCACCCTACCTCAGCCTAAAAACATCAAGTGTGAGGGAAGGGGACCGAATAGGGCATACAGAAAAAAATCCAAATAGCCGCTGCCCAACTCCTACCTTTTAAATAATAAAAACGCAGAATGCCCAGGCCTTGAAGTACCCGAGGTCAGTGAGGGGAACCAAAGCAATAACAAAACAAAATGATTTTTAACACCTTTGGCAACAATCTACCATTCCCTGGAAGTCTATAAATGGATAGGTATCAAAGACACTACAGTTCCTACCCATGCTATCGTCCATCACTGTATGATTCCTTGTGCTTGTATTAAAAATCAAATCAATTTACAGAAGTATGCTGCCTCTCAGCAAACCATAACACTACTGTACATGTGTGTCTTTGACATTTACTATTCATGATAATGGAACCAAAGTAAACGGACAAAGACAGTATCGCAAGCCAAGGTAAGCAGACTAGTTTTGCTAACAGTCAAAACTTTTAGTTATGTACTTACCATAACGATAGATATATGTGATCCATCTCGCCTACATTCATAACTGATGGGCTCGGAGCAACTCGGCCGATACACTAGCACAAAGTCTCTCATTGACTGGGCCAACCCCCTTATCCCAGGATGCACCACGCCCAAACCCCCAGATCTTGTTTGGCCCACAACAACTCACTCACATGAGCCACTCCAACTGTACAATAGTGTTTCCTCCAGATCCAACAGGTAGGGGGAAGGAGGGCAAGAACGTACGAATGTAGGCGAGATGGATCACATACATCTATCGTTATGGTAAGTACATAACTAAAAGATGTAATGCGATCCTATCTCGCCTACATTCATAACTGATGGGACAGCGTCCCTAGCACCTAGATCCTGGGAGGCTCACTGGAAAACACTCCTGAGCACTGTGGAACCAAAGGACGCCCGACCTCTAGAGGCCATGTCCAGTTTGTAATGAGAAATAAAAAGTATGTGGAGAAGCCCAAGTGGACGCTGCACATATCTCATCCACCGACAGTCTGGCGTGGAAAGTCACTGAAGTAGCCATAGCCCTAGTAGAATGCGCTCTAACTGGAAATGGAAGGTCCCTTCCTGTTGATGCATAAATAAATGAAACACAATCCCTAATCCACCTAGCAATAGTGGTCTTAGTTACTGCTTTGCCAATCCTGTTATCTGCAAAGGCCACAAACAACTGGTCTGATTTCCTCTGCTGCTGTGTCCTATCCAAGTAAAACCTCAGTTATCTATGCACATCCAACTGATGACGTCTGTATTCTGCCTTGTTGGAAAATTTTTGAAAGAAAACTGGTAGCTCTATAGATTGCTGTAGACAAAGAGCAGAAGAAACCTTCGGAAGAAATGACGGGTTTAGTCTTAGAGATACTCTATCCTTGTGAGAGATCAGATAAGGGGGCTTAACAGAAAGGGCTTGAAGCTCCGAAACTCTTCTGGCTGACGTAATAGCTACCAAGAAGGCAGTCTTCCAAGATAAGAACTTTTGCTCACAAGTGGCCGCCGGCTCGAAGGGATGAGATATCAAGGCTCCTAAAACTACATTCAAATCCCATGGCAAAACAGGTTGCGACACCGGGGGGTGAAGCAACCAAGCTCCCTTAAGAAAGGCCTTACACAACTTATGACTCATGAGTGAAGGCTCAAAGGTAACATGATAATTAGAAATCACTGCCAATTGGACTTTAAGCGTGGAGACAGCGGAACCCTGTCTAAAAAGAGTTGCCAAAAAATCAAATACTGCGGACACCGGGGCTGTCAGAGGGTCAAGGTTGTGCTGCTGGGCCCAAATGGCAAACCTTTTCCATTTATTAGAATATATCTCCTTAGTGGAAGCTCTGTGAGAAGAAGACAGAATCCAAACCACCTCAGGCGAAAGGATATGCTGTCTGACTAAGGTCGGAAGTGGAGCAGCCAAGCAGTTAGCTTGAGAGTTCGCAGTGATGGATGGGCCTGACCTGACTGAAGAGTCAGGAGGTCTGGAACTGGGTCCAGAATCCAAGGATCCTTCACTGCATACATCCGAAGGAAAGGAAACCAAACTTGGCGGGGCCAGTGTGGTGCGATCAAAATCATGTTGCTTCCCAAGCAGATCGCCTTCTGAATCACCTTTGGCAGTAGTGGGACCAGAGGGAAGGCGTAGAGCAGACCGGAGGGCCAATTGTGGACTAGAGCATCCCTGGGAGACCACCCCCGGGGGGGGAATCATGGAGAAGAAATTGCTGCACTTCACATTCCAGGGGCTGGCGAAAAGGTCACAACAGGGAAACCCCCACTTGGAGAAGATCCGAGCCGCTACTCGGTCGTTCAGGGACCACTCGTGAGGCATCAGAATAACTCTGCTCAGCCTGTCTGCTATCACATTGGACTTCCCCTTAATGTGCGTTGCCACTAGAAATCTCTGGGAAGCGATCGCCCAGTTCCAAACTCTCATGGCTTCTCTGCAAACAGGATAAGACCTGGTTCCTCCCTGCTTGTTCAGGTACCATACTACCGCCATATTGTCTGAGAAGATTGTGATGGTACCCTTGGGAAGAGAGCTGTGAAGTGCCTGCAACACTAGAAGCACTGCCCTCATCTCCAGGACATTGATGTGTAAGTGGGTTTCGTGATCCTGCCACGTGCCTTGAACCGTCCTGTCCAGATAATGCCCCCCGACCCTATCCGGGAGGCGTCCGTGGTCACTGTGGCAATGGGGGAGGGGGGGCAGAAGTGTCACCCTTGGTTCAGGTTGGAGGAGAGGAGCCACCAACGAAGATCTCGCCGGTAGGAATCCGTAATGAGAATTGGGTAGGACAAGGGCAGATCTTGGTACGACCACTGGGTCGACAGGAGCCATTGGAGAATTCGCATCAGCAATCTTGCCAGAGGGACCAAAAGAATGGCGGCCGCCATCGACCCCAAAAGTTAAAGGATCATCCAGGCTGGGGCTTTGCTTCGGGGTAGTAAGGCTAGGACTTGCTTCTGTATTATCTTTATCCTCTCTGTTGGAAGGAATGATCGCATCTCGACAGAGTCTAGCTCTGCGCCTATAAAGGCAACATGCTGTGATGGCAGCAATACAGACTTTTCCCAGTTGAATGTAATTCCTAATAGATGTCCCAATTCGATGGTAGCACTCACGGCTTGAATAAGAAGATGCCTGGTGGGGGCGGTGAGGAGCCAGTCGTCTAGATACGGAAACACCTGGAATCCCAGACGTCTCAGGTGAGCCGTCACCACTGCCAGACATTTGGTAAACACCCTAGGGGCTATGGTGAGACCAAAGGGCAGGGCTCGGAACTGGAAGTGACTGGGCTCCTACGCGGAAGCATAAATGTATCCTGGACGCTCTGTTTATCTTGATGTGATAATAGGCGTCCTTGAGATAGATGGAGCACATCCATACTCCTTTTTCCAGCAATGGGAAAATGGATTGCAACATGACCATCCGGAACTTGGACTTCTTTACGAAGCGGTTTAGGTGGCTGAGGTCCAGAATGGGTCTCAAGTCCCCTGTTCTTTTCGGCACCAAAAATAACTTTGAGTAAGTCTGGTCTGCGGGGACTGGCTGGATGACTCCCTTTCCGAGCAGCTTTGCGACCTCTTTGGCTGCTTGATCCCATTGACTGGGTGGCATGTCCGGGATTTTCCTTGACAGTGGAGGGGGACGGATAAAGGGAATGGTGTAACCTCCGGCGATGATACGAAGCACCCACTGATCCTGAGTGATGGAACCCCAGGCCCTTGGATGCTCCGAAAATCGACCCCCGACTGGCTCCGGAGACGCACAGTCGGACAGTCCCTCAGGGACGTTGGAAGGAGGAACCACGAAAGGATTTGCGGTCTCCTGTGTTGCGGGGGCCTCCGCCGCCTCTAGGGCGACATCTTCTAGAATAATTCCCCCCCTCCTCTGCCTCTGGAAGGGGGGGGGTCACTCTGATGGGCAGGGAAAGACTTTTGGGACTTTCTGAACCACATCTTTCCTCCCCTCTGCACCTTGGGATAAGGTCTCGAAGGGAGCGAAAAACGGGCCCCAACGGCAGACAAAGTCTTACCCTCCTGCTCACATCTAGTGAGTGTGTCTTTCACCTTGGGTCCAAAGAGAGAGGACCCGTCGAATGGAGCGTCTGTGAAAGAAGACTTGAAAGCCTCCGCAAAGTGACACAAGCGCATCCAGGCTTGCCTCCTAAGGGCAACGCCCGAACTTGCTGCCCTACTCGCCCGTTCGGCTGCATACGATATGAGCCTCATGGACGAGTTAAGAATCGACGAAAGGGTAGACAGCTGGGTGTTGACAGACTGCATCAACACCTCAGGCACGTTACCCGACAGGGTATCTCCCAACTCCTTTATGAGATCCCTTTGGAGCCTCGTAAAATGACACAAATAATTCAGAGACCGCAGGGTAAAGGTCGCTGAAGTCAGGGTACACTTCCCGTACCTATCCATGCTCCTGGACTCCTTGTTAGGAGGATGGATAGACATAGATGCCTCTGCCACATCCTGCTGGGTGGCAGACGCCACCACCATAGCATCCACTGGGACTCCCTTGGTTAGAAACTCCTTACCAGGGGGTGCAGATAAAAATTTGTTGGGGCGAGAAGGAACTGGCTCCACAGAATCAGGGTGCTCCCACACCCTTCGACAAATAAGGTCCAGTAATTCATCGAAGGGTGGAGACACCCAGGAGGCGGAGGGTTGGGCTCTGAAGGCCTTGAGGAAGACCGACTCCTCCACGGAAGGGGTTTTGAATGGCCAGTCGCCCCTCTGTCTCAAGATCTCCAGGACATCGGAGAACGAGACATCATCAGAGGACGACTTCGGGGACCCTTCCACATCATCAAGGTCGGTGTCCGAGGTAACAGACTCATCTGGGGAGTCTATGTGCTTCCTCTTGCACAACTTTTTCCTGGGGGGCTCTACAGGCAAAGACTCTGAAGGCTCCTCGGAAAAAGGGGGACCACACATGGAGGAATCCTCAGGCCTCGGAGCCACGCTGTACAAAGACAGGGGGGGCACCAGAAGCTCTAGTCCCAGTGTCTAGGGAAGGAGTTGCAGATTCCGATGAAGTCACTAGAGATTTGTCTAGCGCACTCCTCATAGCCTCGAAGGCGGGTCCACCAGAATCTGAAGAAAGGCCCGCCTGCGAGACCATGACCGGTGTCGGGGTCCCCCTAGCCGAGGCGCTAAGGGGGAGACTTGGGGCTGAAACCAGAAGCCCCGACAAATCCCCCTCGGGCTCGGCCGAGGACACCCGAGAACCGAAACCCCTGGAAGGAACAGAAAAGGTTGGAGCTGAAGACGGTGGCAACAGACTAGTAGTGGGTCTCGGAACCGACTCAAGAACCTCACCTGACTCTGCGAACCCTGTCTCCGACGACACCAGTGTTGTGGGAGGAAGAAGAAACGGAATCGAAATGGTTGGCTCTGGCCGCTGGGCTGGAGCTGAAAATAATTTAGATAAGACAGGTGACTGGAGGAGCCTCTGGACCACCCTATCTAAATCCGAATCTATAAGCCTGGAGGACCTGGAGGAAACAGATGGGGGGCGAGAAACTCTTTCTACCGGCTCCGAGGCAATGCTGGAATGTCGACTCCTAATCGGCTCCAGCAGGATCGGAGCCGAGGAAGATTAGATTAGAACAGAGACCCCCTTCGGCGCCGACGGTTCAGGAGCCGACGAAACCGACCCTGGAGCCAAAACACTCACCTGCGGCTCCGAGACCAATGCAGCCGAGGAAAACCCAGATTAGAATTCTCTATCCTGCCGCTCCGAGACCAATGGAGCCGAGGAAGGAGACCGAGACTTGGATCTTCTCTCCTGCGGCTCTGAGACCAATGGAGCCGAGGAAGAAGACCCAGGCATAGATCCTCTATCCTGCGGCTCCGAGATCAGTGGAGCCGAGGAAGAGGACAAAGTTTTAGTTCTTTTTTCAGGTGGCTCCGACGGACTTGTCGGAGCCGAAGACTTCTTTTTCTTCGATTTAGAAGAGGGAGAAGAAGACATAGCTTCCTCAAAGGCTGGTTTTATTAAACCTTTTAGGATCAACTTATTTTTTCTCTCCTGTAGTACACGAGAGGAGAAGGCATGGCAAACACTGCAAGATTCTTGCAAGTGTTTAAGCCCCTAAGCAATAAACACAGATCGCATGGCCATCTGTTAACGACATTTTATAGCCACATTTCGAACATTTTTTAAAGCCTGATGGCTTATGCTCTTTTTCTTTGCCAGACATGACCCACAAAGCACTCGAAACATAAGGAGGGAAGGGAGGGAAGAGCTCTAACTGAAACGCTCGACAAAAAATAGGGCAAAGGCCCTCTAACTCAAACGGGCCTAGCCCGCCAAACAGAAGGAATTACACAACAATCAAAAAAAACACAGCCAATCACAGGGTGGTACAGAAGAAGATAGCTATTAAAATAGCTGTTTGGTTATAAAATTTCTAAGCCAAGAGCAAAAACGACCCAAAAAGGCCAAAAAAGAAGGGTACTTAGCCACAGCCAAGTCGAGACCACGTCGTTACTTCAGAAGCGGCAAACGAGATCTTGGGGTTTGGGCATGGTGCATCCTGGGATAAGGGGGTTGGCCCAGCCAATGAGAGACTTCATGCTAGTGTATCGGCCGAGTCGGAGCCGATTCTCGGCTCCGAGCCTATCAGTTATGAATGTAGGCGAGATAGGATCGCATTACATCTACTTGTTGCACTCCTAATCATGAGAAATTCTTGAGCATTTTGATTACATGACTTAGAAGTGACTGCTCAAGATGAAAGCTACATGTATATGAATGCAGATCTCCCTGCAAGACAGCAGCCATGTGAAACATCCTGAGGAGTCACTTCCTTAAATGTTATGGCATACTTCTGGCTCTGGTAAGAGATTACAGCTGTGCAAACCGTGTTTCACTCTTTATGGGCATTTTATGTTTCCCCGAGTGTTATAAGAATATGCAGTTAGCATGCAAGTAAAGAAAATTGGGGCGGGGGGCTAAAATTCCACACACAGAGAGGAGGGCAGTCCCTTCAGAACAAAGGGGCAGTATGTGTGTGGAAAGTCTGAGTTTGACTTCTCATAGTGCCTTCTTCCTCAAGTGGCTAGCGTACTATATACAGACAAACATTCTGTGGCTCACACAATCTACGATACTTTGCTGCACAAAAGCAACAGTCCTTTTTCCCCATACTTAGGCTACTGCTGAAACAATATCTTGTCAGATTGCTATGTCTTAATGCTGCAAATCTGCATTCAAACGTTTATGCTCCAATACTACTACTCCTGCAGACTTTGTGATCAGTGAAGGCAACACTATGTTCCACACAAAAGCCAACATAAAAAGGCAGCAGTGACATACATATACAGGTTAAAATATTCCTGGAGTGACTCACACAAACACTTGGGGGGGGGTAAGTTGACCGGTGCTGTCAGAAAACTAAAAGCCCTACATTACATAATACAACTGAATCAGCCATCATCTATATTTCATGAAATCTTTCAAATTTTCTTTGAAAATCACAATGTAAAGATATGCAAGCAGGGGGGGTTAAAATTAAATACACCAGTTTTGATCTGCTTGCATTACTTTTTACTGTTAAATATATTACCTAGTATATAAAACTTGTACTTCAAACTGTAATTGCCGCAAGGATTAACACCTCCAACATGCTTACAATCAATAAAAAGTTACAGTCACAGCAATGAAAAAATGAAAGGATGTCTAATGTACATGGGGGAGGGGGGGGCTTCTGCATTCCTTAATCCCCATCGCACATACATAAAAGTCAGTCTGTGTTACTATTTAGTGTTCTGGTTTTCCAAATGAAATGCATCAGTTTTTGTGTGTAGGCATTTGCTTTATTTTTACTAATTACACTTATGTAATATATGAACATTATATTACAGTATTAAATGTAACAGGGAGTTAAGAGGGTAGCACACCCCCATAGACATCAGACATTCCATGTTCAATTTTTTTTGCAACTATAAGCACACTGGTGGGATTAAGGGAAGGTGACAGCCGTCCTCCTCCCCTTACACGCATATGGTAACCGTTTCCTTTTTCCACTGCTTTAACTAAAAATTTTTACTGCATAAAATGGGGCAGGGGTTAAGGGGAGCAGCAGCCCCTTATATACATCTATGGGGACTTCTAATTTATTTCATTGCAATGATAATCAAAATCAAATTACTAGAGTGGCACATGCCTCAAATCAAACCATGGTGACCAATGGCTGTTAATCAAGTGTAATACCGTCAGTGGGGAAATAAATGGGCAGGGACTGCTATGGTGTATCTCAGGGATTACTGCATTACTATATTACCAGATAGTCTCTTTAATAAACACGAACCTCAAACACTGACTGATCGCCAGCAGTAAAAAACATTCCCAGGTATTATGATTGCTAAAAGTAATATGAGTTTATCTCACACTGTGGATCTAGGAATCTGCTTCATCAAAGGTTTTGCATCCCTGCAACACACTTCGGTTTGATTATGTTGTGCAGTGAACCCTGAGATGAAGTGTAGCTTAGGTGTTATTCCTTAAACAGACAGTGAACAAGAAAGGAATCTCAAATGCTAACTAATCAGCTATACGCAATAACTGTGATGACAGTCCAAAACACTGAAATGAATGATAATAAAATATCGGTACTTTTTAAATACACACAGTAGATCCAGTACATATAAAACAAATAAAACTTTTCAGGATCTGCTTTACTGAAGGATACTATTACTACTTGGGTGCAAAACATGGTTACATTCATCTCTTGTCCCACTCCACACATATAAAAAGTATGACATTCACTGACAACTTACATAAAACATACTAGGCCTATGCACACAAAATACAGAAATACACATGTAAAAGTCTGCTTGCATATATATATATATATATATATATATATATATATATATATATATATATATATATGTGTGTGTGTGTGTGTGTGTGTGTGTATAAATATAAAATGCAGGCACACACCTTTATACATGTATATACATGCATGCCTGTCAATCTGCAAACAGATGTATACACACACAATGTGTGCGCGCATTTTTTTTTGCATTCACTCACATTTTGTATATACAATCACACACATACAGAAATGCACATATAAGCATATGTGGATGGGTGTAATTTTATATATGAGTGGACAGCTTTAAGCTAATGAGCCAGGAAACTAGGTACAATAACCTAAAAGCCATGTGATGCACACAAGTTCTACACAGTTCATTTAGAAAACAGGCTTAACAAATGTAAGATTGTATCTCCTGAATTTTGTTTTGTTTTTATTAAGCCTCCTGACATAAAAAGGTATCAGAAGAGAGATTAATTTTTTTTCAAAAACAAAAGAAATAAGTCTGAAGAAGTGAAAAGATATTCACTTTCAAAACTTGTAATATATTTACTAGCAATATATACACTGACTTACAAGCCACTCTACTCCAATATGCAGATGACACAAACATTTTCTGCTCTGCCCAGAATCCCATTCTTCTCCAACAATTCAAGTAAGATCATTCTCCTCCACAGAAAACTGGCTAGCAAAATCAGACTTAATACTAAACCCAAAAAAGACAAAACGTCTCCTTTTCACTCCTAAGACTCACAACAAATGCAAAGCTAGCTTTGAAATCACCACAGCAAATAACACAAGTAATGAAATAGTCTCCAATACTAACTTACTAGGAGTTATAACAGACAGTACCATGAGATTCATCTTCCACATCCTGCAAGCAATAAAAAAAATCAAAGCTTAGGTTTGCTACATAAAGCCAAACAATATCTGTCTGAAAAGCAACAGAAAACATCAGTATCCACCTATCTGTTGCCTACACTTACGTATGCCTTGCCTATTTTCATGAACGTCTGGGTCAACCTTGACTACTAAACTAAAAGAAAAAATGCTATAATAAAAATAACCAAATTTTCTTACAACAAGCCACATTCCACACATCCCCGTACTGCCCTCATGCACCTGAATTGGCTTGAGCTACCTCACCACCTTACTTACACTCAACTTCAATATGCACACGGATTAGTCTTTCACCCTGAAAAATGCCATGCCCTAAGGTGTATACTACAGCTCTACTCTACTGACAAATGTCTCCTCTCAACTCACAGAGCTCACAAAAAAGAAGAAAATGTTCCTTATTGCAATTCTAACTCAAAATCCTGGAACTCAACACCCCATCAGGCTCATCAACAATGCACATATCTTCAAAAATTAATTAAAACTGTTCCTACTTGTCTTCTGGCTATGCCTATATTATTAATCAGACTAGATTATTCTTAAACTACCTTTGTGTCTGTATACACTACCTCTCTTACACACACACACACACACACACACACACACACACACACACACACACACACACACACACACACACATACATATCAGTGACTTTCTCTTCTGTTTTATTTTTTTTCTGTCCTCTACTATTTTTATGACATAATACACATAATTACATCTGACCTAAAGTACCACTACTTAAATGAACCTGATACTGATTCTGTTGCTGCAAACATAGGATCACACGATCATAGGACGTTACTAGGCTATCCGGCCTGAGGCCCTTACAAGCCTAGCAAAGAGTTTAGCCCATGTTTAGACAAATCAGCACCCAATGCCCCTGTCCAGCAGGGACATGGGTGGAATCCCAAGGGTATATTTTCGGTTTTCGATCCAGTTATCCAAAAACTTTGCATCCTGGCTAAAAGTCATAATTAAGGCTTTTTTGAAATATGGAGGTTGTTGTGTAGTGGTATGTGGTATGTTCCTGAAAAGAGGTTTCCCCGCAAAACTAGTGGAAGAACTAAGTATGGAAGTTATTACCAAGAGACTAAACGGTCATTTTCAACCTATTTTAGGCAACATTCCACTTACATCAGATAATGGCGGGTATCAAGGAACATTAAGTACTATAGAATGCAGTATTATGGTAGAACTATGTAATGACACTACACAACAACCTCCAGATTTCCAAAAAGCCTTAACTATAACTTTTAGCCAGGATGCAAAGTTTTTAACTTCTATTTTTGAAAAAAATGGCCAATTCTGTTAGAGGATGCTAACATCAGAAAGCACTTAGGTGTTAAACCAGCTATTGTATACAGAAGAGGTAACAATTTTAAGGATTTATTTAAGAACAGACAGGTTCCTTTTCATTCAAATAAACAAGGAACTTTTAGATGTGGAGCTTGCTCATGGTGACATATGGTAAAAGTAACTGATAATATAACTGTTAAAAACATTAGACATCAGATAAAAGGGAAATATTCTTTTAATTCCAGAGCAGTGGTTTATTTGGCCATGTGCGATTCATGCTCTAGTTTCTACATAGGAAAGACTGAGCGTAAGCTAAGTCAAAGAATCTAGGAGCATGACTACGCTATTAGGAAAAACAATCTGAATAATGCATTGGTCAAACATATTTCTGACAATGTGAACCATAAATTTTCTTTTGTGGTAATTGATCAAGTTACTATTGATGAAAACAAGCCTTGGGTTTACAGTTAGAAATAAATGAGCTAAAATGGCAAATCTGCTTTCAAGCAGACAGTTGGCCTGGCATCAAGTGATCGCACTTCTATCTCGGCCATATTGAAACTAAAAGCACTTGAAAGAAAAAAGGTTTTAAAACAACAAAAATAAGGTTGTCTGTCAACTGGCAAAAACATAGAGTTTATACATTAATTTATACATTGCCACACATATTTAAATATACATACATACTCTTTTTGAATATTTGTCATATTAAACTGTTTTTAATGTAGTGTTGACAGCATTAGGTTTATATGAGGCAACAGCTTTATGTTCAGCTGTATATCATGATGACTGACACTGTTTTTAACCAATAGAAGTAAATGTTACGGTATTTAAGGTGAATGCATGTAGAATAGTTTGTCTTATGAAGATTGAAACTTGTTAAAACGAAAGCGCTAACCATTTCTTTGCTACTGGAATCATTAAATACTTGCTGTTTTTATATTTTTCAACTTGTGGTTCCCTCTCATTTGAACTTTTGAACATTATTCTAGAGGTGCTTGGACTTCAGCTTTGTGTGTTTCTGTATCATTTTCTGTTTGTATTGAGGCATGATTATGGGTGACAGCAGAATGCTGCTTAAGGCTAGGGACATACCTGCTTGGAACACAATCAGCGAGCTCAATCATGTCTCTCTTCATATAGTCCAAAGAGGTACTTCTCAAGTCATTCACGCTAACATGGACTATGACAGAGTCATAACAGTACCTGTTGTTGAGAGACATGAGTGCATGCGTGATATGGTGGATTCTGGCACCTGACAGACAACTAACCATGACTTTCTCCTTATCCAGCCTGGTGAGAGGCACATCTGTGCGTCTCACAATGGAGTCTCCTATGACTAACATGTTGGGTTTATGGTGAAGTCTTAGTAGTTGTGAGGCACAGGTGTGTGGGCTATGCATGGTATGTGGTGTGGAGGGCTGTGGAGATCGCATGTGTTTTTGCTTCAGAGGTCTCCTTTGTTTGGGTTTGTTTATGTGGAGGACCTTCGCATATGTAGATGTGTGTTGTGTATGTGTGGGTGGTGTTTGAGGTGTAGTGATTCTGTTGACAACCTTTTCAGTGCCAGATATACTGGCTTGAGGGGGAGAGAGCTTGGACTCTAGTTTCCTAATGTAATCGCATCTCTCATAAATTGTGTTCCTAGGTGGTAGCAGTAGATGGTTGTCCATGTACATGAGGCAGTTGCTACACTGTCTCAGGATGCCCATATCAACTAGACTGGCAGGAGAAACTGTAGGAAATTGTTCATCCACATTTGTCAGAATTTGAGGGAGAAAGGCCAGGGAGAGCTAAGGGGTGGGCCTAAAGCCCAACTGCTTAAACCAAAACTTAATAGCTTAGAATAACACAACTATTTAGACAGACTATAAACAAGCTGTAATAAATGCAACAGAAGAGATGTAGTTGAACACTTTGGAGAACAGGCAGCAAGTTGCAGGAAGAAACAAAGCAGGATGAAGTAACAGAGTAGTAAGAAGAAAAACAAATTAGAAAAATATAAGCAACTGAATAAAGTTTTTTTTTTTTTTTTTTAAGTAAAAAAGCATAGAGCAGGAACAGAAGATAATTCAAGGTTAATGGACTAAGGGGTTTGGCCTTCCCAAATGATCTTTGTATTAGCTAGAATGAGCTAATGAGATGGGACTGGGAGGAGTTTCCCAGATCAAATTTACAGTAGGAGCAGGCAACTGCAAGAGCCATCAACTTTAAAAATACAACAGCAGTAGGATGGGACAAAAAAGGTTTCAGCAGAGATCAGAATACAATGCCAGCAAATATATAAACAATTTTAGTCAAGCAAAAATAAGACAGTGCAGAACTATGAACAGTTAAAGTGCCAAAAGATATACTCATCAGCTCATCTCTATATTTCCAGAATGTTTGAGAAGCACTCTCAGTCAGGGCACTAGGAGATTCTAGCAATGGTATGCAGGGGTTCACAAAAAGGGAATATTTTTTATACATACCTGTTTATTTCATAATAAACCGCTTTATTAATTGTCACTTTGTATGCATGTAATGCTGCTAAATGTTACCGCAACATTCTGTATGTTGTACAAATACAACTGTAAATAGTTTTCATGGAGCTTTGTAACGTAATGTTGCTAAATGTTAACCTGAGTATTCTGTATGTTGTATATATACTACTGTTTATAATTTCTAATAGAGTTTTTCTCCCAAGGCATCCACTGAAAAACGGCTTGTTTGCCCAGCTGGACTTTCATGTAAACAAACTGAAATATGTAAAATAAAAACACTCTCCTTGGGATTCAATAAAGCTCCATGCAAGAATAAGGCTATTCTTGCATGGAGTGGATTGTGTCCGTGCAGCACAGCAGCATGCCTTGCATATTCATGAAGGCACATTGCTGTAACACCTACATGGACACGGTCCTTGAACAAGTGCAGAAGGCGTGTTACAGCAGTGCCTGCACATATAACACATCCCCTGCACTCAGAAAGCACTGTTAAATGTAAACAACAGTTGTTTGTGGACATACTAGACAACTGTTGAGGTATTCACAGAATGTCCATAGTTTTGCCCACATATCTGGCCACTGAAGGCCACAGTAAAAGTATACAATTACAGACATTTGAGTGCCAGACATCGTACATGTAAGAAAACTCATACAATGCAAAACCAGTTATTCTATCAACATGTAAGGTTTTTAAGAAAAAATTTTAAAAACGCCCCTATGTTTGGGCCTTTTTATCTCCCCATTACTTATGACTTTGTCCAAATGTCTTGCTGAATGAGGTTGGAGGTATGTGCACACCCCTAAGGTGAGCAAAAGTTAAAATCTATTTTATCTTTTTTTTTTTTTTTATCATCATCCCAAGTAAAGTTTAAGCGTAGCATAGCTTAAATATAAATATCTGAAGGAGCTAAATAGAAATATATAGGGAAAACTATCAAGCCTAAATAGCATAGTGGTTAGAGCTTTCAATGTGGGTGCAGTCATTCACGGTTTGAGCCTCAATAAAGTCTGTTCACGTTTACATGTCAAAGCAGTACTAAAAGTCTAATGTTTTATTAAACAAGGTAGTAAATAATTATTTATCAATCAGGGTAGTGTAGCAGGTCCAAAATTGAGGTGCAAGTCCAGAAAAAATGTGAAACCCCCATATAAATACAAGTGCTCCACAAAGTATAGTCATACAAGAATAAATGTAAATGAAAGCACATAGGGGGGTGTCACGGACGGTAAATATAAAATTATAATATGTCAGTAATGATGAATGAATCCGATACACCTGATAGTCTACAAAATGAAATTTGAGCAATGCTAACTAGCGGTCAGCTCTGCTTAGTTGGTGTAAGCATTGCTTAAATATAAATGCTAAGCACTGAGTAGCCCAACTATGCGGATTTGCGCATTGGTAAGCAGTGCTCAACATCTGACCCTTTAAGCACTGTCAACCTTAGCTAAGTGGGTTTGCCCATCGGTTAGCTTAGCTCAGCATATTCAAAAATGGTCCAATGATGGCAAAGGGTGGGAAATCAGCCCTATTTAAACTTCGCAAGCGGGAATACATCCCATAACCAGTTGTAGCGCATCACTGCAGGCACTATAGCTGGAGTTGGTGAGGGATCGTGCTTTCAGATGCAGCGCTGGGGCATTCAGGAGTCCAGGGTCACGGTTGGACTCCTAGTGAAAGACCATAAGGGGAGACTGCTGCAAGGCCAGTACCAGGGCTCCCAATACAAAGCGGAGCCTGGGTCCGTCTCGCACATGAGCTCACCAGTGCCACTGGCATCCCTCGGACTGGTGAGCAGGTATGGCATCATTTTGCTGACCTGAAGTGTAGGAAGAGGAAGCTCTTGGTCCAGTGGGTCCAAGATGCATGGGCAGGGAATGTCCCAGACGTCTGTAAGTACCTGTATCAATTAGTGTTTGCC
>NC_056727.1:499749414-499761914 GCF_019279795.1 Protopterus annectens
ATACAATTAGCAAGTGGGGGGTTGCAACTGGTGCACAGGCCATCAGCTGCCCATGAGCATAACCTACAAAAGGCAAGCTGCTACTGTGCAATACAGATATATACCCTACACCCTGGAGAGAGAGAGACCAAGAGAAACAGACAGAAAAAAAACAAACAGCAGCAAGCAGGATATAACCACCTACACTTGAAAAAAAACAGGTATGTCAAACAACTATGCATGTAATGGACTGCAGTAGGGGGTACGTAATAATGGGAAATAGGAAGTTTAACATATATGTCTCAACAAGACTTGCTGTACTGATATATTGCTGATCAGAACCTATGGCCATAGCATCTGTGTCTGTCTGCAGTGACACAGAATACAGCTCAGGCCCCTGAGTCACCACAGGAAAGGATGGCTCACATACGACTACTACTGGAGTGTGTGTTGAACAATACTGATTGTGACACTGCTAGGCCAGCTACTTCCACAGGTATATCATCTGGACCAACAGCATTTCCATTCTTAAACCTCTTCATAGCTATCCTTACTTCCCCGTTGATACTCTGTTGCACTTCCTGATTCACCATACCCACATCATCCAACTGTCTCTCTCTCTCTCTCTCTCTCTCTCATTCTTCTCATTCAACAGCCAAAGTACTGTTTCTATCTGCTCTACACACTCTCCTTGCTTGTGAGTACGTTTCCACCATTACCCTTTATCAGCCTTATTTGCTGAACTTCCTTCCTAGCTACGTGCCTCTGTATAACCAATTGGTACAGGTCCTATCCTCCATCCTTGGTGTCCAACCTTTCATACTACCCTTCAGATGTCCCATCCTTAGCCTTTGTCACCACTCTCTTTGCCATGCACCCCATCTCCCTATACTCCTGTCTACTTTCATCTGTCTTACAATCCCACTTCCCCTTAGCCAACCTCCTTCTCTGTATATTCCCCTGTACTCCCTCATTCCACCACCAGGTCTCCTTGTCTCCTTCCTCTGTCCAGATGGCACACCAAGCCCCATTCTAATCATCTCCCTTACTAGCTCGGATGTAGTTACCCAGATATTTGATAACTCTTCACTGCCACCTTCTGCCTATCGTAACTCTTCCCTGAACCAACCTCGCAATCACCCTTTTACAGTATCCACCATTTGCTTTGTGGTGCTCCCTCACACTCCCTGCTCTTTTCTTCATCACCAACGTCATCCCACAGACCAACACTCCATGCGGCCTAGCTACACTTTCCAGTGTCACCACTTTACAGTTTCCATTCCCCTTCAGACAGGCCCACCTGCATAGGAGACAATTCACCTGTATGCATCTCCCTCCACTCTTGTATGTCACTCTATGCCCCTCAGTCTTGTAAACATACATAGTCACCACAGTCATGTCCAATCTCTTTTGCAAACTCCACCACCATCACACCTTCTGCATTCCTTGGCTTAACACCATACCTACCCATCACTTCTGCAACCCCTCTGTCCCCTTCACCAACTTACACATTGAAATCTGTTGCAATCACCAGCCTCTCACCCTTGGGTATACTCATTACCACTTCATCCAACCACTCCAAAGTACTCCTGTCTCACCCATCACACATGCAACCAGCGGAGCATATGCACTAACAACTGTCATCAATACACCATCAATAACCAGCCTCATAAACATCACTCTACCAACATTCTTATAACCTCCAAAAACACCCTTGGCATAATGTTCCTTCAGGTTAACCCCTACACCATGTCCACCCCCATACACACCATGATAGAACTATTTGTACCCGACTCCGATACACACAGCTGTACCTCCCTTCCATCTTGTCTCTGGCACACACAATATATCCACCTTTCCTCTGTCCATCATATCAGTTAGCTCTGTCCCCATACCAGTCACACTTGCAACATTGAAAGGTCCTACCCTCACTACCACACTCCTAGCCTTTCTCCTCTCTGCCTACCATATCAGCGGCAGACATCCTCCAGGCTATGTCTGTGAATGCAAAGGCTACTGTGCTATCAAATGACGTACATGTGTTACATCAATATGAAGAAAGTGTCACTAATCTTGGCCCATAGCCCACCATGTATGTGTGGAATCCTCCAGATGTCCTACCCTAACAGGTTGACAGGAATGACTGGGCAGCAAGAGTGTAATTACAGTGTGCCATACTGACATAGAACAGAAATGTATAGCAGGTATTACCTGTGCATATGTATGTATCGGTAGGTGTCCCTGGCTGCTTTATAACAACTGACATATGATGCAAAATGTCAGGTAAATAACCTGTACATGTTGTGCACGTGTGTAATCTTAGCTTCTGTACAACCAACAGAGTTACACTTCTACAGCTACTGGTTGTGGCATTGCCCTGACACAGTCATGGGTACTAGAATAAGCATGAGTATCACGTTGAAACTGTAGAGGTACCCAAGTGTGTTATGACCTTGTGTCCATGCCTACTACAAACAGATATATGACCACCCACATAGCTGTATGATCTCAGCAATACCTTAACTTATAAAACCGGTCTCATCCAAAGTAGAGTAAACCTCTTTGCTGGACAGCAGCAATACACAAAGCACATAATGGGATGCTATATTGGCTGTACAGGGCAAAGTAGGAGCAGGCACTAACTGGGCAGCATATCAACCTTTGTCTGAATGAGCATATTAGGTCACAGGTAGATTAGTGTACGGCTAACTATGAGTAAAAATTGGACATATCCACTAAGGGCAATCACAAGGCCATTTTCACATATGTCTGCAGTCTCAGAGGCAACAACCCAACCCACCCTGTAATGGTGGTCAATCACAGCACATACACACACACCATAGCTACAGCAAACCTGCTGTAGATAGGTTTAGGGCAAACATCATCCCCCTGGTTCACCATCAGTATAGGTGGATATGCACAGCACACACAGCCCTCCCCTCATCATCATGGATCAGGTGCAAACTGCCTCATCAAAGTTAACAAAAGCAAGTACCCTTGGGGCTTGATAACATTCCTGTATGCATCCTACATGAACCTAGGCATATGCTTTCAGCCCCATTACACACTGTATGCAAACAAAGCCTGAGCACCATTGACATCCCATCTGCAAAGAACACGGCCACTGTCATCCCTCTACAAAAAAGTGAATGATGAATGGTGGTTTATGCAATGTACTGGCCCTCACTGAGGGGGAACACAACACATCAGGACCAGGAGTACAATGCATGTTCATACAATGCTGCTAGGTACAGGGGTATGATGTGTTTGCACGTGGTGTCTAATGATCGTCAATATTCATGTACTGGCTCTGTAAAGAACTCTGGGCAATTTCTGAGGTCCTGTGATGTGTTTCCCTGTTTATGTCTTCCAGGTGCCATGCAACGGCAACTGCCTTACACCGATGCGGTGCAGCAGCCATCACAAAAGCTGCAATCTTAAACTATGCCATCCTCTTTGGTCGCAGCTGGCAAAATCTGCGGGAGCGGACTGCCCTGTGGGATGAGATCGTCCACAGAGTGAACATCTTGGGCCACCATGGATGCACATATGATCAGGTCAGGCATAGAGCAACTGACCTGATACGTCGTGCCCGGCAAAGGGCTGCTGTTGTAGTGAGGGACTGTACTGCTTCCGGTGGGGGACCAGCCACACAGGCCCCACTTACAGCGACAGAGGAACTCCTTGCCAACCTTGGGGTAACCCCCACACAACCTCAAACATGGGAAACAGCAGTCGTGGAGGTGGGAGGCACTCAGGCAACAGGCACGGCGCATCCAGGTAAGGCCAAAGTGCACATCAATCTAATGAGGTAGCATTTAAACGGTCTTCTATAGAGTCTCTAGATGCATATGTCGGTGCAGAATGGATTAGTGGGTGGGGTTTAGTAATGAGTGCACATCTATGGTGAAGGACAGCAAATTGTGTAATATCATAGTGTACTGTACCTGTGCAGAAACGTAGCATTCATCTTGTATCAATGCCTAATGTGAATCTGCTGACAACACCTCTCCCTCACAACTACAGAGGTCCCTCTGGTCTGCACATGGGATAGCAGCCTGAAGCCGGTAAATATGGCATTTTCCTGTTGGAGCTCACCAGTACCCCAGGCATGCTAAAGTTAATGCATGTGACCATGCACACAACTGTTACACTTAGCCATTTGGCAATATCTGCATGTTCAGTTGTGGTGGTGTTTACTGCATTGCATCACGGTGATCATCACAGGGGCCTATTTGCAGATGTCACATATCTGTAGCATACCTCACAACCTGTCATTGCAGGACATCTGGACAAAGACTGACAAAATGGGGGGGGGGGGCCAACTCCCAAAATTACGGTAACATTGTAAAAAGTAGTGGTATACAGTGCATATAAATGGTGTACACACATGTTAGAATGCCAGGTATTTGATATATACAAAAATGAGAGCACAACAGACAATTTCAAAATACTTAAAAAAACAGTAGCAAAGGTTTGGCTCCAAATAATCCAGAAAGCATAAAATTCTCCTGCTGGCATAAAGGAATAACCAATAATCAATACCGTTGTGCTGAATAAAATAGAGCTGCTCAACAATATTGATTATTGGTTATTCCTTTATGCCAGCAGGAGAATTTTATGCTTTCTGGATTATTTGGAGCCAAACCTTTGCGACTTGTTTTTTATATATTTTTATTTTTCTTCGTTTTAAGCAAAGGTGTACAGTGTATCTCAGGTATCAGTCTTTTTCATCAATTTCAAAATACTGCCAACCTTTCATGTGACCTATAACCTGTACAATTGAATTGTAAAGCAAACAAATCTGTTAGGAGAACAATAATGACACATAACAAAAGTAAAACAACCTAGATGCATATGTCTGTACAGGCTGAAGCTACTACTGTGTTGAGGCAGCTTTCGATAGAACTACAGCAGTACATCTTATTGGGTACACACCTGCCATAAATTACAGAGACTCTTTGATTAACAACAACTAATGGTCAGCTATCCTAGCAGGATTATTCTAACATATACCCAGTTGCCTTCTACAGCAACAGCCATGGTTTACATAGAGCTGACGAAGCTGCTAAGGCCCACATGTTTGAGATGCATCAGCCTGGAGAAGAGTACCAAAACATTTCCACAGCATTGCACATACCATGGAACACAGTGCAGACAGTCCTCAAAAGGTGGTGAAAATATGGGGCTACAGTGACATTGCAAAAGAGTGGACATTCCAACAAATTCTATGAGAATACAAGACCAAAACGGGCCAGGGAGGCTGCCAGGAGCCCTACAGCAACAGTGAAGGAGTAGCAGGAATCTCCGGCAAGTGCTGGGTGTGTACTATGTCACAACAATCTTCTGTGGTCTCCACATGTCTTGCTTATAGGGCAGGGTTAGAAGATGGCAGCAGTTCCTCACACTAAACAATATCCAGGTCTGGAGAAAGTCTGAAAACAATACATCAGGTCTCAAAAAAAGCAAGAGGGAAAATGTGTTATGATAATATGGGACCACGGTTGAAGTCTTTGGCTACAATGCTGACAGGTTTGTTTTGGCGCAATAACACCACTGCACATCACCACAACACCACCACCCCCCACGGTGAAGCATGGCGATGGCAGTGTCCTACTTTGGGGTTGCTCTTCACAAGCTGGAACTGGGGCTGTAGCCAAGTTGAAGGGGATTATGAACAGTTCCAAAACACCGGTCCCTTGTGGATCCAATCCTTCTGGTGTCTGCCACATAGCCTGGTACCTACCTATGAACCATTCACAGCTATCGGCCCAAGGGCCTATGTAAGCCTAGCCAACAAGGTTCCCTGGCTTACGCCACCCAAAAAAGTTATTTTCCTGTGCCACTGTCAAGCAGAGACACAGAAGTGATCCTCGGGGTGTATTTCCTATTTCCCATCCACTCATCAAGATTGAAGTGTGCTAATGAAGAACTTTGCTTGACATAGATGGGTAGCCTGTTCCAGAGTATGGGAATTCTCTGGGACAGGAATCTATCCCCTCCAGCATGTCCTGTTTATTGTGGTGACAAGGTTTAGGTCCCTACAGCGTGTAGCTCGGAGGGATTGGGATTTCTTTAAGTGTAGCATGTCCAACAGCTCTGGGTTTGACATAGCTTTATATGTTAGGCTGAGATCACCACGGAGTAGGCGATATGCTACGGAGAAAAGCTGGAGTTTTTTGAGGTGGTCAGTGTAGGGCATTTGTTTGAAGGCCAGTAATCCTCTTTGTGAGGTACTTCTGTGGCCTTTCCAGCTGCTGCAGATGTCTTGTGAGGTACATTCTAAAAGGGGCGTTGTACTCTACAATGGGTGTCAAGTAGTGGGGAACAATGACCTTGTTTTTCCTGGATGAGAACCCTTTTATGATGAGGTGTGCCACCTAGAAGGACTTCCTGACTACTGTGGCAATGTGATTTTCAAAGGAGAAACTACTGTTCACCTGGGTCCCAAGGTCTCTTATCACGCATTCGGTGTTAAGTAGATTGCTGCCTATGTGGTAGTTCATGGGTACAGAGTTTTTACCAAAGGGGATGACACTGCACTTTTTGGCATTGAGCTTGAGGCCATGGCTCTGACACCAGGCATCTGTCTCAGCGAGGCCCTTCTGTATGATGTCCACATCATTTGGAGACTTGACTATGGCTCCTAGTTTGCAGTCATCTGCGAACTTCGTTAGCCAGAGACCTTCTGTGTTATCCTGTACTTCAGAGAAGTAGATACCAAACAGGAGAGATCCCAGGACGGAACCCTGTGGTACACCACTTGTCACTGCTTTGAGGTCAGATTTGGAGTCTGCAACTTTTACAGTGTGGGTTCTGTCAGTGAGCCAGTTACCAACCCATCTTGTGACATAGGGAATTATACCTAGTTT
This sequence comes from Protopterus annectens, assembly GCF_019279795.1. Lineage (NCBI taxonomy): Eukaryota > Metazoa > Chordata > Ceratodontiformes > Protopteridae > Protopterus > Protopterus annectens. The sequence continues at coordinate 499,756,266 of NC_056727.1, forward strand.
AGTGAGTTTAGCTATAATTCCAGAATGGGGGATGGTGTTGAAAGCCTTGACGTGGTCAAGATAGGCTGTGTGAACCACCTTACCCCCATCTACGGCTTTGGTGACTGTCTCAAAGAAGTCGATCAGGTTCAGGAGGCATGATCTGCCTTTCACAAACCCCAACTGGGTGGAATCCAGAGTTTGGAGGTTACCATTGTCTTTGTTTATGAGATCCATGATGATACGTTCCATGGCCTTGCAGACCAGGCTCGTCAGGCTAATAGGTCGAAAGTTCTTGGGATCAGTGGTGGCTCCCCCTTTGTCGAGTGGGATAACTGTTGCTGTGCGCCATTTAGTGGGCACAAAGCCGGATGCGAGGCTATTATTGAACATGGTGCTTAAGTGGGGAGCCAGTTCGTTCTGCAGTTCATGTAAAACGCAGCCTGGGATGTTGTCCGGTCCCATGGATGCTGTGTTTTTGGCTTTAGAGAGTGCAGCTTTTACCTGCGTAGTTGTGATTACAGGGACTCTGCATTCTTCCTGTACTGATATGGGCCCCTTAGGGGTGAGAGGGGGGTAAAGTTAGCACTGAACCTATCTGCCAGGATGTTGGCAATATCGGTTGGTTCTGTAATTTTCGTGCCTTTGTGCTGTAACTCAGAGCAGATCTGGGTGCTGCCATTGAGATTCCTGACATAGCTATAGAATGCTTTGTGGTCGTCCTTTGAATTAGTGGCGATTTTGTTTTCGTAGCTAGCTTTGGAGGATCTTATAAGGGATCTCAGCTTGTTACTGAGGCTGACCAGGGAGCTCCTCCACTCATGGGATTTTACTCTCTTTTGCAACAGTTTCTTCCTTCTGTTGTACAGTTTGTTTATGGCAAGGGACCACCAGATTGGCTTCCTCTTTTTTTTTTTTTTTTTTTTTTAGAGGATAGCATCTTGGTTCTGTTTGGGATAGCACGATACATGCACTTGTGTAAGTGCTTACAGAGTGCATTTGTGTAGGATTCAGCAGTTGTAACTGCATTGTCCATCTGCATGGGTATCATGAAGTTCACCACTTCTGTCTTAAGAAGCATGAAGTTGGCTTTGGAGAAATTTTTTACTGTAGTTTCCTTAATGGGGGGTGGGGGTGGAATGTGGATATCAAGGGTGATTAGCTTATGGTCGGATTGGACCAATGAGGAGGTGACTTCAGGTGTGGAACACCGGTCACTCATGTTGGTAATGACTAGGTCTAGGATATTGTTGCCCCTGGTGGGGGTGTGGATAGGTTGATCCAGGGCATTGGAGTTTATTCCAGAAAGCATTGAGCTAAGGAGTTGGTACACATGTAGTTTTCCCAGTTAATGGTGGAGTAGTTGAAGTCGCTCATTATTAGGGTGTTTGGTTGAACCCTAATATTTTCCAGTACATCAAGAAAAGAGAAGTGGGAATCCTGGGGCATGGTGGGGATCTGTAGCAAGCTACAATTTGGACTGCAGTTTTGCCCAGAGTTACTTGCACTTGGATAACCTCGGATGCATTATGCTGAGCAACTAGCCTGGAGGCGTGGATATCCTTAATGAATATGGACACACCTCCGCCTTTGGTGTTTCGGTCCAGCTTACATGGCCGAGGAATTCATGGTGAGGAATTCCACCTTGCCACACAACAATGGCCCAAACCATTCATCCAAATTAACAAAAGGATGGCTTCACCAGAACACATGCAACATTCTGCACTGGCCCAGCCAGAGCCCACACCTGCATCCAATAGGATATATGCAGGGTGACCTGAAGAGGGCAGTGCACAGGGGATGCCCTTGCAATCTGACATAGTTGGAGGCGTTTTGCAAGGGAGAGCGTGCAAACATTGGCAAGTCAAGATGTGCCATGCTGATAGACACCTTCCCAAGAGGAATGAATGCTGTGATCAAATCAAAAGGTGCTTTAACAGAGTACTACTTTAAGGGTGTGCACACTCATGCAACCAGCCTATTGTACTTATTTCATTTACCATATGCTACCTGTAACTGATGTGTATGTTCTTCAGTTGGATTGCACATGTTATATGTCATATGAAATTATGGCAAAGTTATGACCTGATTTCTGAGGTCTTATGTGATATATCATAAAAACCTGGCATGTTAACAGGTGTGCGTCCACTTACTATATCCACTGTAAGCTTGGGAAGTTGTTTGAGTAACCTGCGTTGTTTTAACATACATGTAGTGCAGGTTATGCAGTCTGCACCTCAAATTAGGACATTAATTAGTGGCACCAATCCACAGGTCAACCCAGTAATGTATCAGACATACACAGGAGTTATGAGGAACAAACCAAACATATGAGGCACACATCTAGACATTCAGCAAAACTCTGTACAGTTGGGAGGTATGTTCTGTAGGAGTTGCCACAGTGCTATACAGGTGAACAGCAATAATTTACATTGGTGCAGTGTGTGCAAGGTGAAGGGCTATCACCTACTAACACCACTCACATATCCCAGAGGTGTATATTAGTGGTAACAGCAACTGGAAAGGGCTGCACTGCATGATGCTGAGGGACTGTCCAGAGTGTGTATGTTATTGTCTGACTGTGTGTCATGAATGTCCCCAGTCGGCTAATGAGAGGTTTGTGTAATGCCTCTGAGGCACCTCACGTGTGTGTGTGTGTGTGTGTGTGTGTGTGTGTGTGTGTGTGTGTGTGTGTGTGTGTGTGTGTCTATATCAGCAAACCTTATTGTGCAGGTAGTAATTTACATATGTTTTTTCCTCACAGGTTGACATGGTGGCCACGGTACCTCCAGCTCTGATTCTGATGTCAGTATCTCTGCAGACACTAACCATGATGATACTCCTATTGAGGCACAGGTGGGGTTAACAGGGGCTGAATCTCTGCCACCGGCTGGCATCCCACTATTGTCAACCCCATCCCCATACACAGTCACAATGCCCACACATACCCCATCAGCAGTGGCCACAGATAATGGACAGTTGGCGGGTGGTGGTATGGAACAGGCTAATGTGGTGACTATGGCAAGTGAGGGTGCAGGCACTATCCATAACCAGAGTGCTGGTGAGGTCCCACACAGGCAGATGGGCAGGGGCGGTAAGAGGAGTATTGCAGCCTGTCATACCCCTGTTGCATGTGCCACAGCAGCAGTCACCAGACACATATTTCGGGCTGACATGGAGGCACAGGCACGTAATGAATGTAACACCAGGCATATATGTAGGGTCGTGGATGAGCACGTCCCTGGTGTTCGTGGCGATATTCGTGAACTCACTGCAGCCAGCCACGAGTGTACTGAGGTTATGGATAGACAGTGGGAAGAGACCTTGGCACTCCTCGACCGTGGAATATCTGTACTTGAGCGTTTGGCAGACGATGGCCAGCAGCCACGTGGATGTAGGGCAGCACCATGATCAACTGACGCATATTGCCAGTCCTCTCCTCACGAGTGCTAGGGAATTTAATGTGCTCAGCCGCAAGTGGTTGCATGGCATCCAGAAACTGGTGGAGTATCCCGGACACAGATCCCTGTGAGACCCTCATAATATCCCCAAGTAGGTCTTTAGAACGTACCTGTAGCTACTATTCTTGTGGCTACACAAACCTTGGTATCCACTGGGATGGATTCCCCACTGTTGGCTCTGGGTCTGAGGTGGGGCTGGCACAGCTCGTTGATTTGCTGAAGAACGTTCCTGTCCACCCTGTAGCACTCTACTATCTCCAGATTATGTAGCCCCTGGTAGGTTACCCTGGGTCTGAACACTCTTCTCCTCCTCCTTGGTCTGAGGAGGTAGTCAGCATTATCCTCCTCACCACCATCAGCCTCTAGCACATACTAATAGATGTTAGTTTTGTCAGTTAAAATGTCCCCATATGTGTACACCTATGGTACACAGTTTGTGGGGAAAAAACAGACTGAAAGGTGCTTGCACAACTTATAGTGGTGTGCTGCAGATGCTTCCTGTGTGATTGGCTGAGTATGATACATTCCACCTGCCATCTATATTACTTGCATTTAACTGGCTGTATTCTGCTATTTCCCTTAGTTTTATTTTCTTGTTCCACTTGAGATTTCCTCACGGTTTAAGGCCCAAGGCACACCACACAAACACAGTGCTCAAATGTCAACAGTGCTGCCATTTCCTGCTTTTTTTTTTTTTTTTTTTTTTTTAAGTCCTGGTGCGCACTGCACATACCTGTTTAGGCAAGGTAAACAAGGGTATACAGCCTCGGACATTTCCCCTTGTATACATGTACACAGTGCTGCCATTTCCTGTTTTCTTTTTTTTTTTTTTTTATTTCTTTAAGAACCAGTGTGCGCAGCGTGCATGCCGGTTTAGGCAATGTATACACAAAGCTATATAGCCTGAGACACACACCCTCGCTTAGCTAAGTGCAAACACGGGCCACATAGCTCCAATGTACTTACAGCAAGGGTGCCACACCTCCTTTTCATGTTAGCTGCTCCTCCTGCATACTCAATCGTGTTCTAGCACCTACACGGTTAGGTGTAGTGTGTGGACTTAGAATATTTTGTGATTCAGTAAATTTCCCCACATTTGCATACCCAACTGCCTTAGTCCACAGTTGCTGCACTAACACTCGCCCTTTCCCCTTGACAACCACTGTTCCCTGGTATTGTTTTGATTATGCATGCAATACACTATAATGGCAAAATGCAGATTTCACTTAAAATTGACTTTTCACTATATTTTTTTTTTGGCACCTTCACATTTGCGCACCGCTGCCCTATGCTTAAACGTCCGAGACCGGCCAAAAACAAAAACTTACATTTTATGAATTGTAAACAGTTTCCATACCAATGGCCATATATTTGGCCACTGACATGCCTGCAGATTATAATACATGCTTTTATTTGAACTGTCCGTTTTGTTATTTTTAGAAATGCGTTCGGTTACTAACCGAATACATTTCCTCAACTAACACTGTTCTTTAACGGATACCTGCCTGCTTGCTGAACTGCTAATTCACATCATTTGCATGCTTTTTGCCAGCAAATGAGGTAATTATCATTCTGCACGGCTTTCCGTGCAAGCACAGTGTAGGCAGGCACACGCACGCCAGTTTCAGAGTTTACTGGATCGTTCGGCGACCAGACTCCGTGCAAGAGCAGCTACACTGTTCTTGCACGGAGTCTGGTGCTTATTGAATCCCAAGGTCTGTCTGAAATAACAAATTCACGTTATCAGTGGAAATACATCACAAATGCAATCACCAAAACATTCAAATGGAATCTGGCAAAAAATGGAATCTTTGGATCTAAAACCTCAATTTACTCCTGGGTCTTCACTGCAGCAGTCACACAACATTTCTACCTAACCAGGAATTAAGATATGTAACAGTTATTAAACCCTGCCCTCAGTCTGCTGGAAAAGTAAAAAAAAAAATAAAAAAAAAACATTCATAACGAGCAAAATATTTACGACAAAGAACTGCAGTAAAAACTATGAAGGATGACATCTCACATTTACGAATGCAAGACTACACCACTGCAAGGATTCAGTCTCTCAGCTGCTGATGAACAGCAGGGTGAAATGCAGATTACCTACAAGGTCTATATTATGAATGCGCGAGAACTAAGAAAAAAGACTAAATTAAATGTAGGAAAGAAATCAGCAAAAAGATTCTACTATGACAAAAACTGCAAAAGA
>NC_056727.1:499774414-499779414 GCF_019279795.1 Protopterus annectens
GTTTTTTTCTTAGAGTTCTTAACCTTAAAATTGAGTAGCATAGTCTAGATACAGGTCTGCAGCATCCAGAGCTTCAGCTGCACATTTTTTAACCCTTTTTGAGGAACTCCAACTGCACGTTTTCCCTTAGTAGCACTTGTGTTATCATCTAGTAGTGCTACTCGTAGACATTCCTCCCTTTACCCTCTTAGCTCTTTCAGTTTCTGACAAATATGGATGGACAATTTCCTCCGTTTTCTCCTACAAGTCTGGTTGATATGGGCATCCTGAGACAGTGTAGCAACTGCGTCATGTACACGGATAACCCTCTACTACTACTACTACTACCTAGGAACACAATTTGTGAGAAATGCAACTACATCAAGCACCCAGTGTCATTGCTCTCTCCCTCACAAACCAGTACATCTGGCACTGAAGAGGTTGGCAACACGAACACCACACCTCAAACACCACCCACACCTACACAATACACTCCCAGATATGCAGAGGTCCTCAACAAAAGCATACCAAAGCAAAAGAGACCTCCAAGGCATAAACACACGCAAACTCCACTGCCCACCACACCACACACAGTCCACAGACCTGCGTCTCACAGCCACTAAGGCCTAAACATAAACCCAACAGATTAGTCATAGGAGACACCATTGTGAGACACACAGATGTGCCCCTCAACAGGCTGGATAAGGAGAAAGTCATGGTTAGTTGTTTGTCGGGTGCCAGAACCCACCATATCACAAATGCACTCAAGTCTCTCAACAGGTAATGTTAGGACTCTGTCATAGTCCATGTTGGAGCGAATGACTTGAGACATACCTCCCTGGACTATATGAAGAGAGACATGATCGAGCTCGCTGAGTTGTGTGTCCCAGGCAGGTATGCCCTTAGCCTTAAGCAGCATTCTACCATCACCCAGAATGATGCCTCAATACAAACATAAAATGATTGACTTTAACAACTGGCTTAGTTTCTGGTGTCACTCAAAGGGGATCCAGTACCTGACAGCATGGGATGACATGACTGAAAAGCCACGATGCTGTGCCAGAGATGGCCTGCATATGTCTCCCTTAGGCTTCAGGCTTCTGGAAAAGGCTCTTGCCTCCCCCATAGTGCCCTTTTTTAGGCAATGCCATGTGGTCAAAACTACTGACGTGAAAATTTCATGAAAACGTAAATTAAAGGTCATGCTGCTGAACGCTAGGAGTCTAAACATGAAACTGCACTCATTGCAAGCATTCTTAACCCTGGAAGAAGCTGACATTTGTGCAGTCACAGAAACCTGGCTCAAAGGTGCAAAGAGCACCCCAGCCATACCAGGTTACTCATCCTATCATTCACTCAGACCCCAAGCTGTGGGCAGCAAAACAAAAGGAGCTGCAGTTGCAATATATGTAAAAGACATAATCGCCTCTAGGCTGGTCAAACAGTATGATGCACATGAAATACTCCAGGTGCAGTTAACAATTGACAAGATCCCTATTCAAATCACAGCTAGCTACAGGCCTCCAACTCTAACTCAAAATCCTCACTCCACCTATCTGGACCACTTCAAATCTATCAAAATTCAACCCTTTCCCCAGATCCTGAGTGACATTAACTATCCAACCACAGACTGGAAGAAATACTCCTGCCAAAACATAAAACGCTCAGAGATTCCTTGATTTTGTCAATGCAAATGCCTTGGACCAGTTGGTTGACACCCCCACAAGAGCTGAAAATATCTTGGACTTGGTATTAACCAACATGAGTAAACACTGCAGCATCCCTACAGTGTCATTATCCCTGTTAAGATCTGGCCACAAAGCAGTCACTTTCGAAGTCACCATCTCCCCCGACCCCCCCAGCTAGCGTCAAACAAAAATACTTCTCCAAAGCTGATTATAACCTTCTGACAGAAGGTATCAACAGCTTCACATCCCCCTCCACAGAAACTGGCACATATGTCCAAACTTACACCAAAGTATTATATGAGCATTTATACAGCTGCATGGAATCAGGAATACCAGAGAGGACGAAACCATCCTCCTCAAGGAAGAGTAAACCTGTCTGGTAGAGACCTACAATAAATAAAATCTAAAATAAAAGGAAAAAAATCGCTGTCTAGGACCAAGAAGGAGCAGGTGTCTATTTGGAACCAATATCTCCTTAGCCTGAACAAGCAAATAAGGGTACTAGTGAAATCCTCCAAAGCAAACTTCCGAGTCCAAACTGGCCACATATGCTAAAGACAATCACAAAGGCTTTGTTCACATATGTCTGCAATCTCAAGGGAAGCATCCAGATCTACTCAGAACTGGCGGTCAAGGACACCACATACACAAATCCTGTAAATACAGCCAACCTTCTGGCAGGCACCCCCCCCCCATCAGTAAAAAAACAGGATATCCCCAGTACCTGCCCCCCTCCCCTTACTTCTAGAAAGCAAGTCATCACTGCCCTCTCAAAGGCAAAAAATACAGCCTCCATGGGACCCAATAACATCCCTGGTTGCATCCATCATGAACTCAGGCTGGAGCTTGCAACCCTATTCAACCAAAGCCTGAGTACCAGCTTCGTCCCAGCCGAGTGGAGGACAGCTACTGTCATACCTTTGCACAAAGATGAAGCGTCCACTGATCCAGAAAATTACAGACCCTTCAGCCTAACTAGCCTGATCTGCAAGGCCATGCAGCAGATTATCATGAACCTCATTAACAAGAACATTGACAACCTCCAGACACTTGATCCCACACAGTTTGGTATTGTCAAGCGGAGGTCATGCCTGTTAAATTTGGTCATCTTCTTTGGGTGAATAGGGTGCCTAATGTTGCTGCAAACTCCTGCCTGAGTTCATGTAGGATGCAGCCTGGGATGTTATCGGGTCCCATGGAGTGCAGACCCATAACAACGCACCTAACACTCTAGTCACAGGTAACTCTATAGTCAGGTACACTGATGTTCCACTCACCAGGCTAAACAAGGAGAAAGTCACTGTCAGCTGCCATGATCCGCCACATAACACATGCACTCAGGTCACTCCACAGCAAGTACAAATATGACTCTGTCATTGTCCATGTTGGTGTGAATGACCTGAGACGTACCTCCCTGGACTACATGAAAAGAGACATGGAACAGCTTTCTGATCTTGTAGCCCAAGCAGCTATGACCCTAGCCCTGAGTAGCATCCTGTCATCACCCAGAAAGATACCACAGTACAAGGACAAAATGATTGACTTCAACAATTGGCTAAGCTTCTGGTGTCATTCTAAGGGGATCCAGTATCTGTCTGCCTGGGATGACATGATCGACAAACCACGATGCTTTGCCAGAGATGGCCGGCACCTGTCACCCTTGGGATTCCGGATACTGGCTAAGGCTCTTGCCACCCCTATAGTGCCTTTTTTAGGCAAGATTCAAATGACAAATTCACAACTGTAACAGGTACAAGCAAGCAAGCAAAATCTGAGGGTAATGCTACTCAATGCTAGAAGTCTAAACCTCAAAATGCACTAACTCGAGGCACTCCTTAAAATGGAAAACATAGACATCTGTGCAGTGATAGATACCTGGTTTAAGGCTCCAGAGAGCACCCCTGCATTACCAGGCTATAATTCATACCACACCTTTCGGCCACCTAACTTGGACCAAAGCACTAAAGGCGAAGGCGTGTCCATATTCATTAAGGATATCCACACCTCCAGGCTAGTTGCTCAGCATAATGCATCTGAGATTATCCAAGTGCAACTAACTCTGGGCAAGACCACAATGCAAATTGTAGATTGCTACAAATCCCACACCATGCCCCAGGATTCCCACTCCTCATTTCTTGATACACTGGAAAATATTCGGGTACAACCTAACACCCTAATAATGGGTGATTTCAACTACCCCACCATTAACTGGGAAAACAACTCGTGCTCAACGGTTTCTGGAATTCATAAATTCCAATGCCTTGGATCAACTTATCCACACCTCCACCAGGGGCAGCAATATCCTAGACCTGGTCATTACCAACATGGGCAACCGGTGTTCCACAGCAGAGGTCAATTCCTCATTGGTCAGATCCGACCATAAGCAAATCACCCTAGACCATCCACATCCCAGCCCCCACCCCCCCCCCCATTAGGGAAACCACCGTAAAAAATTTCTCCAAAGCCAACTTCACGCGTAAGACAGAAGTGGCAAACTTCACGACACCCATGCTGACGGACAATAGAGATAAGACTGCTGAATCCTATACAATTGCACTTTATAAGCACTTACACGAGTGCATGGATCGTTCAATCCCTAACAGAACCAAGATGCTATCCTCCAAAAAAAGGAAGCCAATCTGGTGGTCCCCTGCTATAAACAAACTCTACAACAGAAAAAAGAAACTGTTGCAAAAAAGAGTAAAATCCCATGATTGGAGGAACTCCGTGGTCAGCCTCAGTAAGAAGCTGAGATCCCTCATAAAATCCTCCAGACCTAGCTACGAAAACAAAATTGCCACTGATTCTAAAGACAACCACAAAGCATTCTATAGCTATGTCAAGAATCTCAATGGCAGCACTCAGATCTGCTCTGAGTTACAGCACAATGGCATTAAATATACAGAACCAACTGATATTGCCAACATCCTGGCAGATAGGTTCAGTGCTAACTTTACCCCTCTCTCATCCCCTAAAGGGCTCATCTCTATACCGGAAGAATGCAAAGTACCTGTAATCATGGCTGCACAGGTAAAAAACACACTCTCTACAGCCAAGAACACAGCATCCATGGGACCTGACAACATGAACTACAGAACGAACTGGCACCCCACCTAAGTACCATGTTCAATCATAGCCTCACCTCAGGCTTTGTGCCCAGTGAATGGCGCACAGCAACGGTTATCCCACTCCACAAAGGGGGAGCCACCACGGACCCCGGGAACTACCGCCCCATTAGCTTGATGAGCCTGGTCTGCAAGGCTATGCAGCGTATCATCATGGAACTTATAAACAATGACAATGGTAATCTCCAAACTCTGGACCCCACCCAGT
>NC_056727.1:499784414-499786914 GCF_019279795.1 Protopterus annectens
CCAGAGTACCCGGAGGAAACTCACGCAACCACAGAGAAGGACATGCAGACTCCGCACAGAAGGCACCCCAGCAGAGGATAAAACTGGAGAACCTCTTGCTGTGAGGCGGCAACGCTAGCCGCTGCACCACCATGGCTGCCCCCTGCTACTATTAAAGAGACTAAAAAAGGTAAATTACAAACGGATTTACTACAATATGGCAATAGGACTGCTTACTCTGTCTCCACTACTAAAAGTAACCAGCGGTTTCTTCAAAGACTGTATCCTCATAAACTTCCTAATTTGCAGACACAACTGAATAATTTTCAAAGGCAAACAAATAGTTGTCAGCAGCACAGTGGAGACAGACAGGGTTTCTCTTCACACTTCACTCCTAATGCACCAGATAATTACAGGGAACCTCTTGCCTTTTCACCTCCCAACCCTGCTGCAGATGTCAGTAACAACACCTCACAGGAAGTTCAGAACTTGAATGAATTACCTCAACCTTTTTTATCTCCAGGCAGGATGCAGACAGAACTCTCTGCCCAGGCACAGAGAATGGATTCAGGATTCAGAGGGAGGGAGAGGGGCAGAGGCTCATAGAGATTTCAGAATCTGGGTCGCCCCATGATAACCCGGAGCCGTGCTCGGATTTATTAAATGGAATTGCCACTTCTTCTTCTGATGATTCTGTTGCTAATAGCAACATGAATGTATTGAAATGTTCTGTTTTTAATCTTTCAAATAGAGTGCTGTCTTCAGATCACCTGTCTTTACTAAATAAAGGTCTTGCATACATACTAGAGCAACAAGCACATTTAGCAGATGTTTTGATAGACTTGCGTTTGTATGTTAGGAAGTTAAACTTAAAATGCTTTTTCTCTGAACATGTAAACAATGACAATACTGACTTTATAAATGGTTCTAATGAGGTTTTGCAGAATGTAACAGATACTCAGGTGACAGATGAAACCAATGTTAATAACCTGCCCCTGAAAAGAAATGGTGTGTTTAACCCTGGGTTGAATAGCTCCCTTAGCGCATTCTTACAGGTCTGCGAATCTGATATTAGACAGATGACTAGTAATACTTCCTCTGTGAAATGGTTTAATTTGACACCAGGTGAATTTTCAGCACTAAATGACCTTACTATTGACAGATCTTTAAGAATCATGAAAGAAGACAAAGGGGCAGGGCTTGTTATTATGGAACAATATGTTTATGTCAAAGCTACTGAGTCTGAATCGCAGAATAGCGACTATTACAAAAGTGTTACAGTGGATTTTGTTACACAATTTGAAAAGAAAGACACTTTACTACATGCTTTAGAAAGGGATGAATATATAACACCTGAAGAGATGTATTTCATGCTTGTGTCTAACCCTAGTTTAGGGAAATGTTTTGCAATTCCTAAATTCCATAAAAATCCAGACAACCCTCCATTCAGACTTATTATTTCAAATAAGCGTACTAAGACTGAGAGAATTTCGGAATACTTAAACTTTATACTTAATCCAGTTGTACAAGAAACTCATTTTTACATTAGGGACTTGTGGGGCTTCCTGAATGAATTGTTTTTAGCACAGTTCGATGTTTCCGAATGTATTTTTGTAACTCTGGATATTGTTTCTTTGTATACTAACATCCCTCATAAAGATTATATAGAATATGTTAAGCTGTACTTGTCTAACTATGCCAAATTTCCTTCTTATAAAAATATGACTATACTACTACTAAAATACTACTTATTTTAACTGTGGAGCTTTTCTCCCCGGGCCTCCCCTGAAACTGGACCTACGTCCAGTCGGACACTCCCAGTCAACAAATGTAAATAACTAACTAAATAAATAAATAAATAAAATGACCCTGATTGCTTTGACTGACACAGTTTTACAGAAGAACTTTTTCCATTTTAATGCAGAGATTTTCCAGCAGATTAAAGGAGTTGCTATGGGGTCTAAAATGGCCCCTGCTTATGCTAACTTGGTGCTTGCTACTTGGGAACGGGTAATTTTGGTGCACCTCCCTGGATTTCATTTTACAAAACTGTATCATAGATATATTGATGATATCTTTTTTCCATGGACTGGCACAGTTATGCAGTTGGACATATTCACACAAGCTATGTTAAACTGTATTACTTTCTTGTCTTTTGATAAATTAGGTTGTGGAAGCAAAGTGTCTTTTTTGGACATTTCTATCTTGAATGATTACATTAACAAGTGTATAGCTTCTAATAATTTATCGTAAAGACACCTACCGTAATAATTTCCTGTATTTTACAAGCCAGCACCCTTTTTAAATCAAACATAATGTGTTAAAAAGGCCAACTCATTAAACTTTCTATGTTGGTTAGTGATCAACAGCTTTTTAAAAAAGAGGCTGACTTACTTGGTGAACTGTTTTTGCAAAAACACTACCCCATAAAATTGATCGTAAAAGTAACTGAAGAAATTACTAATACCAGACATGCTTCCTATTCACCTCTTCTAAAAAATGGTTTCCAACCTAAGCAACA
>NC_056727.1:499804414-499806914 GCF_019279795.1 Protopterus annectens
ACGGCGATACGCTACTAGGTCAAAAGAGGAAGAAATTACAACGGGACCGAAGGGACTTTGAAAACAATAATGTTTTCACATGGCCTCGAACCACACAGGCTGGTGAGCAACGCACCGATAACGTACGGTCTAATGTGAGTGCAAGGAGCAGAGAGATGGCTCTGAATGATGGCGACAGAGCTATAATTACCACTGATAACATTCAACAGCAACGGAAACAGGCCATTGTTACACCAGCTGAAAGTATTGGGTACAATCCGCAACACAGTGATGAGTGTAACGCCCCTATTAAGGATGGTGATGGTAGCAGTACGCCTAAACTTATTACCTCCTTATATTTCACTCCAGCGGAGGGACCGGCAGCAGCATCTAACAGTGAGCAAGACAAAACCACCAGGGCAGCCACTGTTGTGAGGAGGAAGATACAACTGGATAAGCTTAATGCAGGCCAGCAGCAGGTTTTTCCGGACGTTCCATTACCAATCCGATTGGGAAGGAAACGTTCCATGGAGTACGAGCCAGTGAGGACTGTGAAAAGAAGGGACACATATTTGGACAATCAGGGCCCAGCACTGAAGGCGAAGTGGGGTCAGACTCATTAGTTTGGAATATTTCGAAGCACATATTAACAGAGGATGAGCATTCAGTATTGAACAGGGGTTTAACATTCATCCCCTGTGCGGAAGCAGATGTAAGTGACATTTTACTTTCTATTAGACTATTTGCCAGAAATGTCAATTTCAAGCTACTTTATAGGAACACTGTTATGACAAATGAAGCGTGTTTTAAAAGGAAAAGCTTGGCTAATCCCCACCTTCCACCTAATCTAGACCTATTTATCAAAAATGTTGAAACTGACTTGTATCACACTTGTGGGTCGAGTTATTTAAGTTTTAGCAACAATTTAAGTAAACAGGAGTTTGAAGCACTTTCCAGTTTGAAAAGGAACAATGATATAATCATACGCCCTGCGGATAAAGGTGGACTTATTGTTATTTTGGATAGGTGTTTTTACATCCGGTCTATGATTGATATGCTCTCAACTAATGCATATTTGAGTGTTAGTGTGGATGATGTAAATGAATCGTGTAAACTTGTGTTGAATATGTTAAAAGAGTGTAAAACACTAGGATTGTTGACGGATGAGATGTATAACTACCTATTGGTTGAGTATCCCAGAGTCCCTTGTATTAATGGACTCCCAAAAATACATAAGCATAAAATCTTACCACCATTCAGACCAATTGTTGCGGGCGAAGGGTGGCTTACTGAGCCAATCTCGATTTTTATAGATTATCAATTAAAATCTGTCCTTTCACGTATTCCCTGTGTGTTAAAGGATACAGGACAGTTTCTTGGTGATTTGCATGAATATGTCACCCACCATGATGCAGAGGGAACACTCCTTGTCACCATGGATGTTGTTTCCCTCTTCACTTGTATTCCCATGGATAAGGGTATAAGTATGGTGAAGGAATTGATATCTGAATTTTTAACGAGTACAGAGGTAGACCTACTTTGTTTATTACTCGAGACAGTCCTTGAGAACAATATATTTGTTTTTATGGATAAATACTACAAGCAGGTGGTTGGAGTGGCAATGGGCACCAGTTGTGCCAACTCTTATGCCAACTTGGTGATGGCAGCATGGGAGAGAGAGGCCATAACATCTTGTCCGCAGGTTGCCTTTTACCGTAGGTTTGTGGACGACCTCTTTCTCCTGTGGTCAGGCACTGATGACTCATTGACCCTCCTTTTGAACCACCTTAATAACACGAGTAGTTTTTTACGTTTTACGATGGAATGTTCCAGTACAACCATCAATTATCTCGATGTTACAGTATACAGGGATAATTGTGTTCTTAAGACTAAGCTCTACAGAAAACCATGCTATAGGGCTTCATTTCTATCCACTAATAGCATGCACCCTCCCAATACATTTGATAATATAGTAAAGGGCCAGGCTCTGAGAGTTTCTCGCCTCTGTTCAGATCATGGAACCTTTGAGAGAGAACTAGAACGACTTGAAAATAATTTTTGTGAAAGAGGCTACTGTAGATCAAATGTAGAAACTATATGTAAAAATGTTGTTAAAGCAAGGAATTTTAGAGGCCAACCCTATTTCTCAAACCGAAGGGATTGCCATCAGAATGTGGCAGTGAATGACAGTAGGCTCCCTATGGTCTTACCCTATGGAAGGAACATTATGACTGTACAACAAATTATTATGCAGAACTGGAACATCATGATCTCAGATGAGGATACTAGAAAGGTAGTTGGGAATTGCCCAAGATATACCTATACCAACTTGATGAGCCTTAAACAACAACTATGTTTTCCCAAATTGAGTAGCCTTGAGGTTGTACCTTTACCTGATTTTGGGACTAAGAAATGTGGAAGATGTACTCAATGCATCTATATTGATACATCGAGGTTTTTTAGAAACCCAAATGATGGGAAATTATGGGAACTTAGGTGTAAGGCTGACTGCAACACTAGA
>NC_056727.1:499811914-499850265 GCF_019279795.1 Protopterus annectens
GCTTTTAATTTTAATATACCTACTCTAACTACTCCGTACAGTATTGGGAAAGAGCACGCGAGCAGACAACGTACATACTCTTCAGGCTCACTGTATTGTCAAACAATGTGTACGGTACGGAAATGCATTTTTCTTGCACCAGCAAAGCTTCTCTGTACACCCCATTACTCCCTTTTAATTCAAAGAGGTAACTTGCAGTTTATCAGAGTAAAATGACATTGGAGTTCTTTGATTTGAACGGAGTAAATGTTCATTTATTAAACTTGGGAGTCCATAAACTTAAAATTCAATTTCAAGAAGTTATACAACGGGGTGGTTTTGGGCGTCGGGCTGGCAACTCGACACCGTAAAACTCCTCTGCCAATCATGAGCGGACAGATGATCATCTGTGGCGACCCCTAACCAGGAAAAGCCGAAAGAAGAAGACGATACAACGGGGTGGTTTCCAAACCATCATCAAACGTATCAGTTATAGTACGGGCTCAAGCGTCTCTGGCACTTCAGACTGACTAATGGGTTGATTATTATGAACTCCTGTAAGTTCAGCTATCAGCTTCCTTAAGTTCCCTTTCATAACATCTGTAAAGGTTCATTGTTACAGTCCATGCGTTCTGCGCTTGGATTCACTTCTTCTCAGGATTGTACACATAGTTGTAACTACTTACGTTAGGTTCTTATTTCATTTGTTAACTGGATTAGATGGGCTTTTCTGAGAATCCTTTCCAGCCACAACTTGGGCTTTTCTGAGAATCCTTTCCAGCCACAACTGGGACCAGGGGCAATCTGTAATTGAACATGATGTGAAGAAACAAGGAAGTACTAGGCTGATAACGTTAACTTATAAGCATATGCATATAAATACAGAGAAAACACAGGCATACACGTGCATTTAAATTTATAAAATCCAGATGAATCAAACATATAAGCAGATGATAATTATAACGGTAGATTATTTGTTAACAGATCACTGAACTTGAGTGCAGAGCTGGTTATATAGCAGTCAGACCATTTCATAGCTTTGAATGTATTGTTATACTGTTATTAAATGTTCTCATGTTTTCTTTCTAAATGTGCATTCCTGATCGACTTTTGTAAAATATACTATGCTAGTAGAGCAATTTTACTGAAAACATTTTCACCTGCTATTATTCTAAAGAGAGGACTCGTTTTAATTTAGGGTACTTCATTTGTGTTGGAATAGGGTATACTGCACTGAGGCTGTCACTAATCTGTTTGCCGGGTGGTGTTCATTAGATGAGATGTAACAGTTTAAAGGCAGGGGAATTTCAAAGCATTGTGGCACTTGCTGTAACTGGGAGCCATTGTGATTTTTATAAAGGCAGTGATGCACCTATGTGTCAGACTGTGCAGTGAATCGATACATGTTATATGTTGTCTACTATGTGCATAAATGTTTTGGAAAGAGTTTAGAATTATAATCAGCTGGACATATTCGAATTTAGTCATCAAAATCCAGTTCTTGTAAAATTTCTTTCTCCATTTTTTTAAACACCTTTATTGAATTATCACTTGCGACATGAGCAAACTTACATTTATATAAAAGTATTCAAACCATATTAACACGTTCACATTTACTGCCTATAACCTTTCTTGATTTAAAAGATACACACCATGCTAGTTTGCTGTTCTATTTTAGTTCCGTAATGGTTCAAGTCTATGCCTTCCATACACAAGGTACAAGGTTCAATCCTGACCTCTGACCAATATCTGTATGTTGTTTGTATGTTCTCCCTGTATCTCCATGGAGATCCCCCACCTCCCATAAATATGCTGAGTGTTTCCACCTCAAACTCATCCAATCAAGCAGCACAGACTCTAGATGGCACCTGTCAGGAGAAGAGTTGTATAGACCAACCACTTTAGGCATCGGCTGTGGTTTGCAGTATCTTCTAGATATAAGAACACAGATCACAGACTGCACATCATGTCAGAGCTAGCCTCTTGTCGGAGCACACATTGCCTCTAGGTGATTGGGTCATGTTAATTAATATTGCCAAAAACAGGTATGGGCATGAGTATTTGGTGTTGATAAGTGGGTTGATGACCCAGCCTACTCCGACTTAAAGCAGTGACCCATGTTAACAGTGGCAGTCTAAGTGCCTTTGTTAGGCAGTGTGTGCCTGCCATAAAACCCAGCAGCCCTTGGTCAATAAGGTACTGAATGGATGATGTTCATTTGCCTAGCTTGGGTTACCTGGGATAGCTCTGTTGAGTGAAAGCAGCGCACAAAACCAATTGTCCTGCTAAACATGAGCTAAGGATTGCTACACTCAGTATAGATTCACTGACAGGATGGAGCTTGTAAATGGATGACATGATGTTAAGAAGGAGGATGGACATCCTCTGTATCCAAGAGGCAAGATGGAAAGGCAGTGCAGTAAAGCTAATTGGCTTGGGATCCAGAGTCTCTACTCAAAAGGAGGACTGACTACAAATGATGTGGGAATTGTGGTGGGGGAGAGGCTTCAAAAGACAGTGAGGAATATCATCAGAATAAGTGAAAGACTCATGGAAATCGGACTTCAATGTAAGGATAGGTCAGTATTCATAATATCAGTCTATGTCCCACAGCAGAGTTGTGACAGCAAGGAAAAATAGATTTAGACAGCAGTTGTAGGACCTACTAGAAAAAGCAGGACAACATGAGTTGGTGGTAATAATGGAGGATGTGAATGCACATATCAGGACAAACAGAACAGGACATGAGGACTGCCTGGGTCCACATGGGTGGAACAACAGGAATAAAGAAGGAGAGGCCATTCTAGACATCTGTCTGTCAAATGGCTTGATGGTGGCAACACATGGTTCTGCAAGAAAGACAGTAACAAGATCACATACAAGAGTGGCTAACATGCTAATCAAGTAGACTTCCTCCTAATAAAGAAAGGGCACTGGGATAGCATCAGTGATTGCAAAGTCATCCTCGGTGAAATAATTGATCCACAGCATAAAACACTGGTTGCCACACTCGGCTGCAAGCAGTTGTCAGAGAAGGCTTTGAGGCCAACAGAGCCCAGGCTGAAAATCTGGAAGTTCAACAGAGAAATCACAGACTTTCAAGAAAATACTTACAGCTCTAGTACCTTGAGGCATAGCTCTCAGCTGACCAGACTTTCAAATAATGTCCAGATTTTTGCCATATATTTTGGTCTGCTCCTGATAAAATTTGTGGTTTTGTGGCAAATTACTGAGGATTGAAGTCACTAATCATGAAGTGCATTTGAGTTTTAGACTTCATAGCCTTCAGAAAATGCTTGCTAACACAAATCCTGTTATTCCAGTAACTTTCTAAATTTATAGGAGCAATATTAAAAATCCACCCTATTTTTAGGTCTTTGCCCCCCCCCCCCCATTATTATAGGCTTTGTCCCGATAACTTGCACAAAGAGGTTGAGAGGTGTGCCTCAGGAAGAAGAGAAAATAGATGGAGATGAAGAAGAATGGTAGTGCCTCAAAACACCATGTGTGAGGACTATAGAATAGATATGCAGCTGAGCTAGGTATGGAAATAAGGTACGTAAAGCTGGTGGTGGAATGCAGAAGTCCAGGAAGTCATCAAAAGAAAGGAGTGCAGGAAAAAGTGGAAGATAGAAAAGACAGACCAGGTTAAGAAGAATTATTAGTTGGCTAATAAGGAGGCTAACAGAGCAGTTGCAATAGCAAAGAACAAGCCATCAGAGGCACTTTTCCAGCTTCCAGAAAGTGGCTCAGTAGATGTTTGCTCATTTGCTACTGTTATATTAAAAAAATATAAATACACTTTATGCATCGCCGCTTAGCTAGGGTTGAAATATTCCCAACACCATAAAGGTTGCTCTTCAAATTTTCCCTTAAAACTAGCCAGATTTTTAGTTTTAGCACTCAAATCTGTTTGAGCTCAGCACTTGTTCGGAACTCATTGTAAGCACTAAATAAGCTACAAATTACTACAACGCTCAACTTTCCTCACTTGCCTAGAGGAAAACGTTTTTTAGAACTTAATAAATAAGCACCTATCCAGGCATGTCTATGGGTCAGCTCCCGGTGTTTTCTCCTGTCTCCCTGATGAATCTGGGCATCTTGAGGCAATGCAGCAATTGCCTCATGTACACAGACAACCCTCTCCTCCTACCACCCAACACTAAAACCTGTGAGAGATGCACTTATAAAGACAAACTGGAAGCAAAACTCTCTTCACCCAAGATTGGACTAGACAGTCAAGAGGAGAGGGTGAACACTTGCACCACACCACACTCATCACATAGTCCCTCAAAACATACACCACCAAAACACACACATAGAAACACAAAACATACACCTATGTTCAAAGAGGCTCTCAATAAAAATCTGCACAAGCAACAGAGACCTCCAAAGAAGAAACGTATGCAACCTACACCCCCTAACACAACCCAAATGAATGACACACAGCCCACAAACTCAGTGTGCCACCCAATCACAGCCCATAAGGCATAACAATGTACCCAACACTCTAGTCATAGGTGACTCTATAGTCAGGCACACTGATGTTTCACTCACCAGGCTAAACAAGGAGAAAGTTACTGTCAGCTGCCTGTCGGTTTCCAGGATCCGCCACATAACGCACGCACTCAGGTCACTCCACAACACGTACAAATATGACTCTGTCATTGTCCATGTTGGTGTGAATGACCTGAGACATACCTCCATGGACTACATGAAAAGAGACATGGAGGAGATCTCCGATCTTGTAGCCCAGGCAGGTATGACCTTAGCCCTGAGTAATATCCTGCCATCACCCAGAATGATACCACAGTACAATTTTTTTATATCTTTTATTTATTTAATATTTGTTGACCGGGAAAGTCCGACTAGGTTCCACAGAGCCTGTTTTCAACGGAGGCCCGGGGAGAAGTGCTCCAGATGCATGTCTTTGGAATGTGGGAGGAAACCCACGCGAACACAGGGAGAACATGCAAACTCCACACAGAAGGCACCCCAGCTGAGAATCTAACTGGAGAACCTCTTGCTGTGAGGCGACAACGTTAACCGCTACACCACTGCGCCGCCCTACAAGGACAAAATAATTGACTTCAACAATTGACTAAGCTTCTGATGTCATTCTAAGGGGATCCAGTATCTGTCTGCCTGGGATGACATGATCGACAGACCACGATGCTTTGCCAGAGATGGCCTGCACCTGTCGCCCTTGGGATTCTGGATACTGGCTAAGGGTCTTGCCACCCCTATAGTGCCTTTTTTAGGTAAGGTTCAAATGACAAATTCACCACCATAACTGGTACAAGCAAGCAAAATCTGAGGGTAATTCTTCTCAATGCTAGAAGTCTAAACCTCAAAATGCACTCACTCGAGACACTCCTTAAAATGGAGAACATCGACATCTGTGCAGTGACAGAGACCTGGTTCAAGGCTCCAGAGAGCACCCCTGTATTACCAGGCTATAATTCATACCACATCTTTCGACCACCTAACCTGGACCGAAACACTAAAGGCAGAGGCATGTCCATATTCATTAAGGATATCCACACCTCCAGGCTAGTTACTCAGCATAATGCATCCGAGATTATGCAAGTGCAACTAACTCTGGGCAAGACCACAATCCAAATTGTACCTTGCTACAGATCCCCCATCATGCCCCAGGATTCCCACTCCTCATTTCTTGATACACTGGAAAATATTAGGGTACAACCTAACACCCTAATAATGGGCGATTTCAACTACCCCATCATTAACTGGAAAAACTACTCATGTATCAACTCTTTTGCTCAACGATTTCTGGAATTCATAAATTCCAATGCCTTGGATCAACTTATCCCCACCCCCACCAGGGGCAGCAATATCCTAGACCTGGTCATTACCAACATGGGTGACCAGTGTTCCACACCAGAAGTCAATTCCTCGTTGGTCAGATCCAACCACAAGCTAATCACCCTAGACATCCACATCCTGCCTCCAACCCCCGTTAGGGAAGCCACCGTAAAAAAATTCTCCAAAGCCAACTTCACGCTTCTTAAGACAGAAGTGGCAAACTTCACGACACCCATGCAGACAGACAATAGAGGTACGATGGCTGAATCCTACACAAATGCACTTGATAAGTACTTACACGAGTGCATGGATTGTGCTATCCCTAACAGAACCAAGATGCTATCCTCCAAAAAAGGAAGCCAATCTGGTGGTCCCCTGCCATAAACAAACTCTACAACAGAAGAAAGAAACTGTTGCAAAAAAGAGTAAAATCCCATGATTGGAGGAACTCCCTATTCAGACTCAGTAAGAAGCTGAAATCCCTCATAAAATCCTCCAAAGCTAGTTATGAAAACAAAATCATCACTGTTTCTAAAGACAACTACAAAGCATTCTATAGCTATGTCAAGAATCTCAATGGCAACACTCAGATCTGCTCTGAGTTACAGCACAATGGCACTAAATATACAGAACCAACTGATATTGCCAACATCTTGGCAAATAGGTTCAGTGCTAACCTTACCCCCCTCTCACCCCCTAAACGGCCCATCTCTATACCACAAGAATGCAAAGTTCCTGTAATCTCAGCTGCACAGGCAAAAAAACACACTCTCCAAAGCCAAGAACACAGCATCCATGGGACCTCACAACATCCAAGGCTGTGCTCTACACGAACTACAGAATGAACTGGCAACCTACCTAAGTACCATGTTCAATCATAGCCTCAGCTTAGGGTTTGTGCCCACTGAATGGAGCACAGCACTCCACACAGGGGGATCCACCACGGACCCCGGGAACTACTGCCCCATTAGCCTGACGAGCCTGATCTGCAAGGCCAGGGAACGTATCATCATGGAACTTATAATATAAACAAAGACATTGGTAATCTCCAAACTCTGGACCCCACCCAGTTCGGGTTTGTGAAAGGCAGATCATGTCTCCTCAACCTGATAGACTTCTTTGAAGCAGTCACCAAAGCCTTAGATGAGGGTAAGGTGGTTCACTTAGCCTATCTAGAGCTCGCCAAGGCTTTCAACACCATCCCCCACTCTGGAATTATAGATAAACTCACTAAACTAGCTATAAATCCTTATGCCACAAGATGGGTTGCCAACTGACTCACTGACAGAACCCACACTGTGAAAGTAGCAGACTCCAAATCTGACTTCAGACCAGTGACAAGTGGAGTACCAAAGGGTTCAGTCCTGGGTCCTCTCCTGTTTGGTATCTACTTCTCTGAAGTACAGGCTAACACAGAAGGTCTTTGGCTAATGAAGTTCACAGATTACTGCAAACTAGAAGCCATAATCGAAACTCCTAACGATGTGGACATCCTACAAAAGGGCCTCATGGAGACAGATGCCTTGTGTCAAAGCCATGACCTCAAGCTCAGTGCCAAAAAGTGCATTGTCATCCCTTTTGGTAAAAACTCTGTACCCATGAATTGCCACATAGGTGGTAGTCTACTTAACACCGAAAGTGTGATGAGACCTTGGGACACAGATGGACAGTAGTCTCTCATTTGATAATCACATTGCCACAGTAGTCAGGAAATCCTTCTACGTGGCATACCTCATCACAAAAGGTTTCTCATCCAGGAAAAAAAGAGATAATTGTTCCTCTCTACTGATCACTCATTAGACCCATTATAGAGTACAATGCCCTTTTGGTATGTACCTCACAAGACATCTACAACAACTGGAAAGGCCACAGAAATAGCTCACAAAGAGGATTACTGGCCTCAAACTGATGCCTTATGCAGACGGTCTCAAAAAACTCCAGCTTTACTCTGTTGCATATTGCCTACTCAAGAGGCGATCTCTGCCTAACATACAAAGCTATGTCAAACCCAGAGATGTTGGACATGCTCCACTTAAAGAAATCCCAATCCCTCAGAGCTACATGCTGTAGGGACCTAAACCTTGTCACTACAATAAACAGAACATGCTGGAGGGATAGATTCCTTTCCCAGAGACTGCCCGTATTCTGGAACAAACTACCTATCTATATCAAAGAATGCTCCTCATTAGCACTCTTCAAGAAAAATCTTGATGATTGGATGGGGAAATAGGAAATTCACCCCGGGGATCACTTCTGTGGCTCTGCTCGACAGGGGCACAGGAAAATAATTTTCTTGGGTGGCGAAAGCCAAGGTATCTTTTTGGCTAGACTTATATAGGCCCTAGAGCCAATAGCCTAGTAGCTACTTATGAACCTATAAAGAAACTCTTATCAGGTTGCAAGGGAAAGATATAAACATAAAGAAAATAGTAATCAAAACTAAATAAAAAAACACTTGAAAGCACTGACAAAACAAATTTCAAGTGTTTTTTTTACTTAGTTTTAGTTCCAGTTGTTCCATTTGGCCGTGGTAGTGATTCATTTTTAGAAAATAGTAATCAGACACCCTTCATAAGGGGTGCCAGCAACAACTTGCTCATCAGCCCACAGGACACCAAGGACAGATATAAAGTGTACTTCCAGCAGCTTCTGAATGAAGAAAACTACACAGAATCTGTGCTGCCCCAGATACAACCTACAATGAAAGAAGAAGAGGTTCCCACACTAGAAGATGTAATAACAGCACTAAGGAAAATGAAGTCAGGGAAAGTAGCAGGCTCAGATGAAATCACAACAGATATGATCAAGATGTTGGGTGAGTTTGGAAGAGAGGCCTGTGGGTACTCATAGCAGTATGGAAAAAAGGCATATCCTACACAACTGAAGAATAAGCATACTAGTGCCACACTACATGAAAGTTCTGGGGAGGGTGATTGATAAATGATTACACAGTATAGTAGAAAGTAAGATAGGAGATGACAGGTTTTGATTTAGATCAGGATGTAGCACAACTGACTTGATGTTTTCAGTGAGACAGACAATTGAGAAGAAGCTACAGATGAGGGAAGAGTCCAAATGAAAGGATATGACAAGGATCTGAGAAGGCTGATTTGGGCAGCCCTTTGACAGTTCTAAGTCCTAGAAATGTTGGTAGAATTAGTGCAAGCTTTGTACAAAGGCCTAATGACAGAAGTACAGACTGTTCAGACTCACAAAAGGGGTTCCCATTGGGAGAGGGTGTGCATCAGGGTTCAGCTCTAAGTGCACTGCTATTTTACTGGTAGTAGACTACATTAGCAAAAGGTTAGAGGAGACAGTTCGACAGAGTTGCTATATGTAGATCATGTGGCATTACAGGCAGACTCTGAACAAGACCTTCAACAAAGCATTGGGGAATGGAATGCAAAACTGAAGGCACACAGGATTAAACGGAGTATAAATTAGACAGCTGTAATGGCAGAAAATGTGGGAAATCAGAAGAAGCTGAGAATTAAGATAGAGGGGAAGAAGGTAACAGGTATAGGTACCTGTGTGGGGTAATTGAGGAGAAGGGAAGTCTGAATGAAAAGTCAACGCTAGAATTAGAGGGGCTGCTACCAATTGGCACAGAGTGTTAGAGGTAGTATATGATAGAAGAATGCCAAAAAAAACTGAAAAGTAAGGATTTACAAAACAGTGGCGCTACCATTACTACTGTATGGTACAGAAACCTGTGCAGTGAAGGTGTAGCAGTTGAGGGAGCTAGAGGTGATAGAGATAAAGTGCATGAGATGGGTAGTAGGATGCACACTGCATTACAGACAAAGAAATGAGGACATCAGAGCAGAAGCCCAAGTAGCTCCAATTCCAGATAATCTCAAGGAGAATAAATGATGGTAGTTTGGGCACATATGCAGGAAAGCAGAAGGCAATTTAGTAAAGATTTGGAACACAGGAAGAAGATAAGAGGAAACAAGGGCATCTAGCAAAGACATGGATGGTTCAGTTATGTAAAAGAAGACCTGAGACAGTCAGCCATAAGTGTCAGATAATGTAGGGGAGTGACAGTGAATTTAGAGAGATGGTGAGAGCTGACATGACTCCCTGATACCATGAACAAAATAGGAAAAAGGGGGCTGATGATGATGATCTGTGCATACTTCAATGTGGGTCCTAAAAGTAATGAATGGATCAAGCTGATGACTGGTTTGACAATATTATCATACCTCTTTTCAATGTCTGCTGTTTGATAGGTATGTCTAAGGGTTGGTTTTAAATTAGGCTTTCTAGATTTTTTAGTAGTTGGATGTACATTCGCTATTGAGCAGAAATTATAAGAGGTCTTTAGGTTTTGGAATTTTTGGAAGGGCAATTGTAAGTGAATGCTTTAGTATTTTAGAGATGTATGGAAGAGCCAATAGATGTGAGCTGAGGGGTGAGCAATAACAGGAGCTTCCATTCAGAGCAATGAGGGCTGTAACTCTACTGAGTTTGGGTGACACTAACTACTGACATAACTGTAAGAATTTTTAACAGACTTTGGAGTAATTTCTGAGAAGCAGAATGGTAGCCTTTGTGATTGTTCACTGGTAGAGGCCTGCTGGGCCGCAAGTGGAGTGTTGGTGATATTTGGCCATAATTTAACTATAGGCATTCTCTTCTGATATATAAATTTAATATGATATATAAATTTAATACATTATGGAAAGTAGTCAAAAGTGAATTACTATGAGCTTTACTGGGACATGACTTGGAGGGGTCCTGTTAAACTTTACACAATTTTCCACAATACTTTGGGTTGCTTGGTAGGGCTGTTTATTTGTTTTCCTCCATTGAATGAATATGTGGCTGAGTTTATAAATGTCCAAGTTTTATCAAAGAGTATAAGGAAGTTTTGATAATAATTTGGGCTTTTGGTAGTTTTCCATGTTCTCTATGCATTGCATCTATCTTTCTTGTAGTTTTCCTTTCAGTATAGTGTGTCACGGATATTTATTTCCTTTAAGTCTCCATGTTTTTTTTTCGGGGGGGGGGGTTGTACCCAAGACTGTTGAATAAGTGGTTTAGGAAAATGGCAATATTAAAGTTACTTTAAGATTACATCCCAGTTATAACAGTCTAATTCTAAGAGAAGGGTTGTTTCCATTCTTTCTGGTATGGATCTATTAGCAACAAGGATTTGTGGAGACTTTTGTGTTTTGAAGGATAAAAATGCTTTTACAGGAGTGATCACTAAATTAATTAGCTAACAGTTTTCTGTAAATCTATGAGTTATATTTGTAAAGACCAAGTCACAAGTCTCTGCAGCTTTCAAATGAACACTATTTCTTCTACAAGTGATACCTGTGACCTTTTCTTCAACATGAAATTTGTCTGGATCTGTCTGTTCAGTAATCAAACCTGGGAACCACCTGGGACCTCCCCTGGTTGCATCTTGAAAATACCCCAAATTTATTTAATGAAATTACATTTCTTGTGTGTATTTATCATGCTGAACTTGTAGTATGTGCGGTTTCTTTCTCATACCTATATTCACTTTCATCAGATGATGCTTTCTTCTGAGATGTTTGTTAAGGATCAAGACTGAAGGTGACCAACCTATACAACCTTTAGATGTGGTCCTATACTTTAGCAAGAATAATGAAGTTTTATTTTCCATAGGTTCATAGGTGAATACTTGGTTAATTGCCATGAAAGGCCATTTTAAGCCTAGCTAATAACCCAAGGTCAGAGTCAAACCCTGTACCTTTTATATATAGTGAAGACCTAAATCATTATGCCAAACCAACCCACTTTTAACACTGTATTTGACAGTTTTTCATGCCATTCTTAAATGTGTAGACATGTGCCACTATTCGCAGAATGCCCTGCAGTGGAATGGATCACTTATTTTTAATGAAACAATATTTTTGTAACATTTGGGTATCATTATGTATAAATATATATATTCTGATAACCCATAAACAGTAAATAGTCTTCTTAATTAATCTACTTATTGTAGCTTTTGATATAACTTTACTCATAAAACACTTGAAGCCATGTTGGAAACCCATCTACCACAATCATGAGTACACTATTCATGAGTACAAGCATGCAAATTCTGAAGGTAATGCTACTCAATGCTAGAAGTCTAAACCTCAAAATGCACTCTCTCGAGGCACTCCTAAAAATGGAGAACATCAATATCTGTGCGGTAACTGAGACGTGGCTCAAGGCTCCAGAGAGCACCCCTGCAATACCAGGCTACAACTCTTAAAACACTTTTCGGCCACCAAACCAGGACCGAAACACTAAAAGTGGAGGAGTGTCCATATTCACCAAGGATATTCACACCACCAGGCTAGTTGCCCAACACAATGCATCTGAAATTCTCCAGGTGCAACTAACACTAGGTAAGACTGCAATCCAAATTGTAACTTGCTACAGATCCCCCATCGTGCCCCAGGATTCTCACTACACCTTTCTGAACATACTGGAAAATATTAAGATACAACCAAATACCCTTATACTGGGTGATTTCAACTACCCTGCCATTAACTGGGAAAACTACTCGTGTACCAACACCTTTGCTCAACGGTTCTTGGAATTCATACATTCCAATGCCCTAGGTCAACTAATCCATTGTCCCAACAGGGGCTCCAATATCCTAGACCTGGTCATTATCAACATAGGAAATCGATGCTCCACACCTATGATCACCCCCTCATTGGTCAGGTCTGACCATAAGCTAATCACCATTAACATCTACATCCCACCTCCACCCCCCCAGTAAGGAAACCTCCATAAAAAATTTCTCCAAAGCCAACTTCATGCT
The DNA here is from genome assembly GCF_019279795.1 of Protopterus annectens. Lineage (NCBI taxonomy): Eukaryota > Metazoa > Chordata > Ceratodontiformes > Protopteridae > Protopterus > Protopterus annectens. The sequence goes on from NC_056727.1 coordinate 499,824,513, forward strand.
ACTCAAGTCAGAAGTGACAAACTTCATGATAACCATGCAGAGGGAAACTGGAAGTTCGACTGCTGAATCCTGCACTAAGGCACTGTACAAGCACATCCACTCATGCATGAATCGTGCCATCCCAAATAGTACCAAGATGCTGTCCTCTTAAAAAAAAAAAAAAAAAAAAAAAGAAGCCAATCTGGTGGTCCCCTGCCATAAACAAACTTTACAACAAAAGGAAGAAACTGTTGCAGAAAAGAGGAAAATCCCAGGATGCAAAAAACTCCCTTACCAGCCTCAGTAAGAAGCTGAGATCCCTCATAAAATCCTCCAAAGCTAGTTATGAAAATAAAATTGCCAAAGATTCCAAAGCCCAACCACAAGGCATTCTATAACTATGTCAAGAATCTAAATGGCAATGCTCATATCTGCTCTGAGCTACAACAGAATGGCATTAAATATACTTATCCCAAGGATATTGCCAATATCCTGGCAGATCAATTCAGTGCCAACTTCACCCCACTCTCACCCCCTAAACAGCCCATCTCAATACCGGACGATTGCCAAATTCCAGTAATAATGGCTACACAGGTAAAAACCGCACTCTCCAAAGTTAAGAATACAGCATCCGTGGGACCAGATGACATCCCGGGCTGTGTATTACATGAACTACAAAATGAACTGCCACATCACCTAAGTGTCATGTTTAATCATAGCCTCACCTCAGGCTTCATGCCCACTGATTGGTGCACAGCTACGGTTATCCCACTACACAAGGAGGGATCCACTTTGGATCCCAGGAACTACCGGCCCATCAGTCTGACGAGCCTGATCTGCAAGGCCATGGAACGCATTATCATGGAACTTATAAACAAAGACATTGGCAGCCTTCAAACACTGGACCCCACCCAGTTTGGGTTCATGATGTGCCAATCTTGTCTCCTTAACCTGATTGACTTCTTCAAATCAGTCTCCTGAGCTGTGGAAGAGGGTAAGGTGGTCCACATAGCCTATCTGGACCTTGCCAAGGCCTTTGACACCATCCCCCACTCTGGAATCATAGATAGACTTACTAAGCTGGCCATTAATCCCTATGTCACTCGATGGGTTGCCAACTGGCTTACTGACAGAACCCACACTGTAAAAGTAGCCGACTCCAAATCCAGCTCCAGACAAGTGACAAGTGGAGTACCTCAGGGTTCAGTCCTGGGACCGCTTTTGTTTGGCATCTACTTCTCTGAAGTACAGGCCAACACTAAGGGACTCTGGCTAACAAAGTTTGCAGATGACTGCAAACTGGGAGCCATTATTGAATCTCCAAATGATGTGGGTACTCTACAAAAGGGCCTTACAGAAACAGATGCTTGGTGCCAGAGCCATGGGTTCAAGCTCAATGCCAAGAAATGTATAGTTATCCCCTTTGGGAAAAAACATGTACCAGTGAATTACCACATAGGTGGCAGTACACTAAACACCGAAAGTGTGATAAGAGACTTAGGGACACAGGCAGACAGTGGTCTCACCTTCGATAACCACAATGCCACAACAGTCAGGAAATCCTTCTATGTGGCACACCTCATCACTAAAGGCTTTTCATCCAGAAAAAAGGTCATTGTCCCACTGTACTCATCCCTCATTAGACCCATTATAGAATACAACGCCCAGTTTGGTATGTACCTCTCAAGACATCCTGCAACAACTGGAAAGGCGCAGAAATACCTCACTAAAAGAATCACAGGCCTAAAGCAGATGCCCTATGCTGACCACCTTAAAAAACTCCAGCTATACTCTGTCACATATTGTCTACTCAGAGGCAATCTCTGCTTAACATACAAGGCCGTGTCAAACCCAGAGCTGTTGGACATGCTACACTTAAAGAAATCCCAATCCCCCAGAGCCACACGCTCCAGGGATCTAAACCTTGTCATCACAATAAACAAAACATGCTGGAGGGATAGGTTCCTGACCCAGAGACTCCCCAGACTCTGGAACAGACTGCCCATACATGTCAAGCAGAGTGCCTCTTTGGCCCTCTTCAAAAGGAACCTTGATGATTGGATGGAAGAAAGGAAATTCACCCCAGGGATCATGTCAATCACTCTACTAGACAGGGGTCCAGGGAAGTAAATAGAGTGGGAAGACATAGCCAGGGAATTGCTAGGGCTAGGCTTGTATAGGCCCTAGGGCCGATAACCTAGTACCAACCTATGAACATGAAAAATCAATATAGTGTTTTATCCAACATCTTCTTAGAAATTTCCATGGATACACAGTGTGTGCAGTTTGTCTTTCATCTAATGTATATATTATTTTGATGTCACACATACATGCTCACTGTATTCATCTAACTTTGGCCGCCGCTCAAACTTCCATGCCAGCGTCTTCAGTTTTACAGTACGAGGGAATCAAGCATGTTACTCCTCCTGCAGTGATGTTCTCAATTTCCATCTTGATTCCCACACGCACACCATTTTCTCTGCTAGTAATTCCAATTTTGTCCAAAATGATTAATAAAAATATACTTTTAAGCTCTCACCCACCCTGTGGTGCCACCCTTCCATTAAGAAATGTAATTCTTTCAAAATTAGTGTTGTAGCATACAGGGACAACATCCTGACTATGGCCCAGGCAACCCAGGTTTAATTAGTGGCTGGGGCATCTGAGGCACTGGCAGGGGAGTATGGGAATGCCCATCCTGGGGGAGGAGGAGCACTCAGTGTGCACATAACAGTTTGGTTTCCCTGATGGAAGCTGATTAAACAACCATGAGGTGCCACCTGAAGGTGCATGAGGCATCCTGCTGATGTTAGCTCCTTGTGGAAGTAAGGGGCAGTCCAACACTGACACCCACTGCACATGCCACCCTCAGGGTGCTACTACATGGGCATATGCAGCAGCAAGAAAATAAATAAAAATGCTCTCCGAGCCACAGTATGACACTATCCCAGTATTCTTCTATCTTTTCATTGGTGTCAGTCCTAAATTATGTATTTAACATTTGTTTGCCAGGATAGTCCAACTGGGCAAGTGTCCGTTTTCAGTGGAGTCCTGTGGAGAAAAAAACCATAAGTTACACAAAGAAGAAAAATTTACAAAAGAGACATTATAGAATAGTATCATACAGATTGTAGACTTTAGAGCCATCAGTATACAGTAAGAGGATATTTCCCCTTTTGGTTGAAAATACAAGTGTACAAAATATACAATGAGAGTAGATAAGAAACAATAGAGCATTGCAAGATATTTCACAATTGAATAAGAGTATATATGTTTGTTTATATATATATATATATATATATATATATATATATATATATATATATATATATATACACATTCAAGCAAATACATGTAAGAGAGTATATATATATATATATATATATATATATATATATATATAGGTCTACCTGATAACACCGAGACGCCAAAACATTGACAACAAAATAACCAACATGAAAAAAACCGACAAAAAAAGAAAGTTCAAAAATACAAAACTTCATATGCCCGACAAACCAAAATCTCGACAATCAACAAAACAAATACCTTTCCGGAAAAATGCACACACAACACAAGCACACCAAAAACCTTACAAATCTACACTAAACCTTACATACACAACTATCTATGCACTAACCTTAACCCAAACCCTAACCCTAAGGTCCGTCACTATCTCACACTTACCTCACCCACACCCTAACCCTAACTCACTTAATCTGCCCCTAAACCTAAAGTCCGTCATTATCGCACACTTACCTTACCCACACCCTAACCCTAACTCACTTAAACTGCCCCTAAACCTAAAGTCTGTCACTATCGCACACTTACCTGACCCGCATCCTACCCTAACGTCCGTCACTATCACACACTTACCTTACCCACACCCTGACCCTAACGTCCATCCCTATCGCACACTTACCTTAACATGTCGGTGTTCTCAGCATCGGGATTCTCAACTGTCGGTCTTGTCCATTGTCGATCTTCCGGTGTTGGTGTTCTCGTCATCGGCATTGTGCGCTGTCGACATTTTCAGGTAGACCCATATATATATATATATATATATATATATATATATATATATACACACACACACACACACACACTCATATATACTCTCACATGGATAGGTATAGTTAGAGTGTGTTGTTTGTGTTGTCCAGGACAGATGGGGTGTAGAAATAGTGAGTATAATGGAGTAAATGGAGTAAGTCCAGGGAGATGGGAGGGATAAGGAAGGGCCTTTGATTCAGGAGAACCACTGGGATCAGCTAATGGTCAGCTGTGTGTGAGAAAAAAGAGCTTAAAATGAAATTTAATACTACAAAAAGTACAAATGGAAATAATTATGGAAGAATTAAGTATGCCAAGGTTAGCTGCAGATGAGACTCCATTATTAACAGTTAGGATAGGAGGAAATAAGATAAAAATGGTGATGCATAACCAATCTACAGGAAAGTCTCCAGGAATAGATGATATTCCTGTGGAAGTCTGGAAGCTAAGAGGGGGTAAAGTAATAAAGTTCTGGAAGGTTTTGTTTAACAGTATTTTAAAAGGAGGAGAAGCACCAACATCCTGCAGGAAAGCTGTGGTGGCTGTGATACATAAAGACAGTGAAGACCATACAGGCCCATTTCAATTCTAAACCATGGTTATAAAGTGTTTATGTCTATAATGGCTAAAAGAATGGCAAATGTGTTGCAAAAATTGATAGGTATGGATCAATGTAGTCATGTGGAGGGGAGGTAAACATTTGACAGCATCGAAAGAACATAATCCAGATGGAAGCAGAATGCAGGAGAATGCTTCTGCTATTGTTGGTTGGGCTTGATGCAGAGGGGGGACATTTGACTGAGTAAGTTGGGATTTTGTGAGTATCTCAATGGAAGCATGTACATTCCCAGACATAATCATAAGGTTAATTATGAGGATATATGAGGGATCGAGGGTGAAAATTAAAGTGGGTGGGGGTCCTCTCTGATGAGTTCTGTTTGAAGAGAGGAACTAGGTAGTGGTGTACTCTTTCCCCTTTGTTATATGTGTTATCTTTAGAACCCTTGGCAAGTAAAATAAGAGACTCAGATATTCAAGGATATGGTTGGTGTGGTAATCCAGACAAGTTGGCTTTATTTGCAGGTGATATGATTTTGTAGCTGATATTTCATTGTTGTGGACCATTCTGGGCCAGTTTTGGATCTTTTTGGGATATGGAACTGGTAAAGATAGGACAAGGCAATAAATGTAGACTATGTATCCACCCACAAGCTGGTTCAGCAACACCTGTATTTACTGGGACATGAAAAATTAAGCACTTAGGAGTATGGGGTAAAAAGGAGTCTGTAATGGCAGGTAAGGATATGTGGGAAGAGACTAAACAAAAGATAATACAAAATTGAGAAACTGGAAGCTCTGTTTTATGGATATAGATAACAAGGTACAAGCAGTGAAAATGTTTTTAGCCCCTTAAGTTTTATACATAGGTCAGGCATATTTTATCAACCAGAGAATAGCAATTAATAAAGATTTGAAGGATTGTACCTGGGAGAAGAAGAGAGCAAGAGTCAACTGGGATAAGTTGATTCTCACAACAGACAATAGAACAAGGCGGTTTGAGGTTACCAGATGTGAAGGGATATTTCAGAGCTACACAGTTAAGGTTCCTATACAAAGCACAAGAAGAAACCTATAATTCAAAGTGGAAAGGGATGATGATGAAACATGGGGAAGCTGAGGAAATGACAGACTGGGATTTGGATGCAAATCCTTAGGGAGAATAACAATAGCCAAGCAGAATATTATATTCATAAGGCAGAATAAACTATTCTAAGACCTAAGCCAACATGGGAATGGAGAAAGGAAATTTTGCCAATAGGGATGACTGCAATTAGGGATACACAGAATAGGCAAGAGGGAGCTGGAATTTACTGGCAAAGGAAATAATGTATTGGGAGTAAATAATCGGAGAGTTAAATGTAACATAAAGAGAAGAAGCTGGCAACACACACGGACTGCAGGCTACAGTCTGCCTTCCATATCAAGGATTGGTATCAGAGTGTAGGCAAAGAGATAATTAGTACAGCATGTAAAACAACGCATGATAACTATAGGAATCAATCACATCAGGTTAGAAAGGATTTGGAGGAGAGACTGTATAAACAGTTTACAAAGAAACAATAGGAGGATTATATGTATGGCTCCCAAAAATGCAACAAAGTTTAGAAGATATAGAATGCTTGGAAGTGTTTGCATAGGTATTTTTATACCCCAAGCAAACTCCAAAATTTTTTCCTCAGGTAGATTGCAAGTATTGGAGGTATGATAGGAAAGAAAGAAGTAACTGGGAACACATTTTGGGAGTATAATGAGTTGGCAGACTGAAATTTCAGTGCAGATGACTCTGTTAGAAGTATTGGGAGAGCAAATCATTGTAACTATAAGGGCATTATTTTTTGAGCTGTGATACAGAATCTGAATTGTCTAGACATAGTAAGGCCCTGCTGAATTTAATTCTGGTGGCTGCCAAAAGCAATTACTAGAAAATGGAAATAAAAGTGTAAATCAACTGTTTTAGAAGTAGTGAATATAATAACAGAGATAAAAGAACTAGAAGTGGGAACTTTAGAAAAGGGTGGGAGCAAATAATATAGAAAAGAAAATGGGAATTGTGGGAATAATACATAAAGAATAATGTTTTGGAGAAGGAATGAGGTTTAAGGGAAGGTAGGAATGTATAGAAGAGTGTATGTAATGTATAATGTTTGAAAATGAAAATGTGTTAATATGGTTTGTTTTCATTTATATAAATGTATGATAATGATAATGCAATAAAGATGTTATTTTGTTTAAAAAATGAGACTTAATGCTTTCAACAGTTTAATTAGTTATATATGCATTTATTTATTTATTAAAATTATTTAGACACTTAAACGCATGTATTGTAAATATAAAGAGAAATATACACAATATAACCACGAGTAACAGTAATGAATAAAACTGTAAGAAGGAAAACGAGTAAGAACTAAAATAACTGCAGAAAAAATATTAGTCAGAAATTAAACCATCCAAAGGTAGTGGACAGGCTATTGTAAGGCTCTAAACAGACTATTCTAAAACTGTGAAACGTAAGACCCCTTCCAAAAGAGGACTTAGAATAATTTATCCTAATGAAGAATAGCATGTGATTCCACAAAACTGATGCTAGGTAAGGAGATGACTCCCCTACAAGATGTTTCAAGCCTAGTCCTTGTATCAGCTAGAAGCCTTTACCTGACAACCTGAGGTATCTGATCAGAGAATAGGAACTCATAAGTTCCTTAAGGTAGATAGGACCCAGACTGTGAAGGGCATGGTAGGTGAGAGCTAAAAAGAAATCTGACCTCAACTGGTAGCCAGTGCAGATCCCACAGTGCTGGTGCAATACGGCTGCAGCATGAAGATCCAGTCAGAAGTCTGGCCATAGAATTCTGTACCTACTGTAGATTTGCCAAGTCACCATCCGTAACCGTAATCTTAACATGAGCCAACTAGCCATGAACCACCATTGCCAGGTCTGATGAAGGTATTGGATGTTTGTTCTGGACTATATTCTTCAAATGAAAGTAAGAGGTCCTAACAACATCCAGTGCCTGCTACTTAAGTGTAAACCTGTCATCAAGATATATACCCAGATCCCAGACACAAGGCACAAATTCCAGTCTGTTCATATGTGTTTACTAGGCTAATGACCACAAGGGCCTTTTAAGCCTAGCTATGTATCCCAAATCTCTGACAAGTTCTGGTACCCTTGATAAGTTTAAGCAGGGGCTTAGGAGGTGAAACATTTACAAGCAGGGACCTGGGAGATGAACCATTTATAGGCTGCCTGTGTCCATTAGAGACATAGGTACCAAACAAGGGATGAATTTCCTATTCCCCATCCAATTGTCCAAGTTGCACTTGAATTGGATTAGCGAGGAACTCCTCTTCACATGGATGGGGAGCCTGCTCCAGAGAAGGTGTAGTCTCTGGGATACATACCTGTCTCTCCAGCAGGTCCTACTTATATAACAGACAAGGCCTAAGTCTTACAACAGGTAATTTTGTTGATGTTTGTTTTGTGGATATGCAGGATGCCCATCAGAATGGGATCTGACAATGCCTTATATGCCAAGCATAGGTTTCCCCTCAAGAGCATGTAGGAGACTAAATAGCAGGATAGGACCTTGAAGTGGTCTGCACAGGACTTGTTGCACCCTGTATTTGTTTAGTGAGAAACCTTTGTGGACATTCCAATTGTTGGATATGCCTGGTTAGATACATACCAAAGGGAGCATTGTACTCAATGACAGGTCTGATGAGGGCTGAATATAGTGTAACAATGACTTCCTTGAACCTAATCGCCATACCTTTGTTTATAAGTTGCACAACATAGAATTATTTCCTACTACTGTAGACATGTGATGGTCAAAGGCTTGATTACTGACTTCCTGAAGGATACTATTGTGCATTTCTTGGCAATTAGTTTTAGTCCATGACTCTCGACAGTTGTCTGTCTGTGTTAGCCCTTCCTGGAGATAATTTGTGTCAGTGGGCAATTCAGTGACAGCTCTTAATTTGCAATTATCTGCAAATTTAGCCAGCCAGAGGCTATTAATATTGGGTTTACCATGAGAAGGTTGAACCAGACTCCATGGAATGATGGAATTACCGACCACTTCCACTAAAATGACAATGTCGAATTCTCACATTGTCGAAATATGACTAGCCGTAAATCTCAAAATAGGCTTTAACATGGGTCAAGATTGGGGTGAGATTCGTACTTTGACAATGTCGGGTTCGACATTGTCACAGTTTGGCCTCCGGACTTAGATTGAAGTGGGTTCGACCTAACCCACTTTGAACTTCTAATGCCAAACTTTAACACTGGCCTTGACTTCAGAGATGTAAATGCCAAAATGGAGCAGTCCCAGGACTGATTCCTGAGGGACCCTTCTTGTTCCTGGCCTCTTTGTAGAGGTGGACTCACCAATTCTAACTTCCTCAGTCCTGTCTGTGAACCAGCTGGCTATCCACCAGGTGTCATAAGGGTTTGTACCTAACCTCTTAAGTTTGTCAACAATGCCTGAGTGGGGAATTGTGTCAAATGCTTTGGCTAGGTCAAGGTATGCAGTTTAAAAATTTTCCCTCATCCTTTGCTTTGGTGACTTTCTCAAAGAAGTCCACCAGGTTGAGCAGGCATGACCTGTTATCCCATAAGTTATTAAGGAGGAAAGCAGGGGAAAATATAATAGATAAATTGTTGGGTATTTATTGAAATATAAAACAAATATAAGTGTCAGAATGGATTTTGTCAAGTAGAATTATTTCAGACATTACATCTTTCAAAATGTATTTCTGTATTTCAGACCAGAAAACATGTTTGTATTCTGTAAAGCAGGGGTACAGCAACTATATGATGCAAGTAAAATGAAACTAATAGTACTGCTTTGTTATGAAACAAATGAAGTTTGGTGGCTTTTGAGTTGCCCGCCCCTACTATAAATTTCATTTTGGACACTCCTCCCAGTCCCATCTCATCAGCTTATTCTATTGAGTAGAAAGAGATCATTTGGGAAGGTCCACTCCCCCCTTAGTTTCTTAACCTTAAATTATCGTGTTTCATCCCTTCCCACTTAACCTTAAAAAATTGCACTTTATTCATCTGCTTTTACTGTATTTGTGTTTCTTCCTACTTTATTACTTTATTTTGCTTTTACTGCATGTTCTTAAAAGTACACAGTTGCATTTATTGTGCTGCATTTATTATTGCTTGTTAGTAGCCTGATTCAATTGCAACGGTTATTCTAAGCCTTTTGGTTTAAGCACTTGGGCTTCAGGCCAGTTGGTTTACATTAAGAAGGTTTGTGGTCTGCATTCTTGTGGCAGGAGAGGTAGCTTACATCCTTCTAAGTTGGGAGTTGCTGGTTGAAGGTTTAGTGTCTGTTATTCTAAAAGTGTCTTAGTTCTGGTTTAAGCACTTGGACTTCAGGCCAGTTATTTTACATTAAGAAGGTTTGTGGACTGCACTCTTGTGGGAGGAGATGGTAGATTCTGCCTTTCTGAGCTGGGAATTGCTGGTTAAAGGCTTATTGTGCCTGCTTATCTGAACTGTTTCTTTCTGAAATTGGTGTGCCTTGTTTGCTGTAGCATAGACTAGATTCAAACCTGCTGAATCTAGCTCTGTTTGTATAACTTGAGCACTAATCCAGGCCATCTTTGTTTTGGAGAAGGTTCCCCTGCACCCTAGTGGCAGGAGTGTGCAGTTAGAACTTGTCTGATTGAAGACTGCTAGAACAGGGCTCAGTTTTGAGTTTTTTTATTGGTTAATTTGTTTAAACCAATTAACTCTAGTTTGCTACTGTTATATTTAAGTGCATATCTGTTCTCCTGTGTTAAATTGACCTAAAAAGAGTTTAAATATCTTCAGCATAGTCTGGTTACACATTTTGCTGTATTCAGATCTGTTTGTGTGATTCCTGTGTTTCCTGCTATGCCATCTTGTATTGGCCAGGGCCTGCCTGCATTTATTGGGAGTAAGTGAATTGGTTGGAACTGGTCTGGCATAGGGTGTTGAGCTGAGAGTTCATGGACAAGGGGTGATTGGTGAATTCTAGTGTTTCTATTTTAATTTAGTTTTTGTGTTATTTAAACCCAACATTTGTGTGAGTTTGTGCTTGTTTGCCCGTTGCGCACTGCCACTGTTTTAACCATTTGCAAGGTATCTCAGTTGCATATTTTTCCCTTACCAGCACTCCTGTGTGAGTGAGGCCCTCACCTGCAGCTACTGTATTAATTTTATCCAGACCTACTCACACCTATAGGTACTCTCCTCAGATAGTACCCACTCTACTATCCCTGACCTCTCTTCCACAGATTCTGATAGCCATGGACGGACAATTTCCTATGGTTTCTCCTGCTACTCTGGTTGATATTGGCATCCTGAGACAGAGTAGTAACTGCCTCATGTACACAGACAACCCTCTACTACTACCACCTAGGAACACAATATATGAGAGATGCAATCACATTAAGAAACTAGAATCCTTGCTGTCTCAGTCACAAGCCAGTACATCTGGCACTGAGAAGGTTGTCTGCACAAACACTACGAATGCCACACCTCTAACACCACCCACATCTGTACAACACACTTCTACATATGTGGGGGTTCTCAACAAAAACATACCTAAACAAAAGAGACCTCTGAAGCAAAAAGACACGTGCACATCACAACCCACAGCACCAAGCATTACACATAGTACATACGTCTGTGCCTCACAGCCTCTAAGGCCCAACCACAAACCCAGCATACTAGTCATAGGAGACTCTATTGTGAGACGCACAGATGTGCCCCTTACCAGGCTAGACAAGGAGAAAGTCACAGTAAGTTGCTTGACAGGTGCAAGAATCCACCATATCACGCGTGCACTCAAGTCTCTTAACAACAGATACTGTTATGACTCTGTCATAGTCCATGTTGGTGTGAATGACTTGAGACTATATGAAGAGAGGCATGATTGAGCTCGCTGAATATGTGTCCCAAGCAGGCATGTCCCTAGCCTTAAGCAGCATCCTACCATCACCCAGAATGATACCTCAATACAAACAGAAAATGATTGACTTTAACAATTGGCTTAGTTTCTGTTGTCATTCCAAGGGGATCCAGTATCTGACAGCCTGGGAGGACATGATTGACAGACCAAGATGCTTTGCCAGAGATGGCCTTCATCTGTCTCCTCTGGGCTTTAGGCTTCAGGCAAAGGCTCTTGCCCCCCCCCCCCATAGTGCCTTTTTTAGGCAAAGTCATGAACACAAAATTACCAACATGAAAAATTCTTATAAAAGAAATGTTGAGGTCATGCTGCTAAACGCTATGGGTCTTAGCATGAAACTGCACTCATTGCAAGCATTCTTTTCCCTGGAGGATGCTGACATTTGTGCAGTCACTGAAACCTGGTTCAAAGCTGTGGAGAGCACCTCAACCTTACCAGGTTACTCATCCTACCATACTTTCAGACCCCAAATGGAGGGCTACAAAGCCAAAGGAGGTGGAGTTTCAATATTTATCAAAGACATGCACACCTTCAGGTTGGTCATATGGTATGTTACACAGGAGACACTCCCAAGTGCAGTTAACTGTTGACAAAACACCTATTCAAATCATAGCTAGTGTTGCAACTCAGGACACCCACTCCACCTATCTAGACTTACTTGAATCCATAAAGATTCAACCCTTGACCCTGATCCAGGGTGACTTTAGCTACCTAACCATAGAGTGGAAGACCTAGTCTAGCCCAAACATGAATACCCAGAGATTCCTTGACTTTGTCAATGCCAATGCATTGGATCAGCTGGTTGACACCCCTATAAGAGGTGAAAATATCCTGGACCTAGTCTAACCAACATGAGTAGCCACTGTAACACTCCTACAGTGTCATCCTCCTTGGTAAGATCTGACCATAAAGCAATCACTTTTGAAGTCACCATCTCCCCTGACCCCCCCCCTTGTCAGGGTCAAATGAAAAAACATTTCCAAAACTTGACTACAATCTCCTCAGAGCAGGTATAAGCAGCTTCACAGCCACTGTCCCTTCAGCTGGAACTAGCACTAATTTCCAAGCTTACACCAAAAAACTATATGAGCACCTACATAGCTGTATGGACTTAGCAATATCTGACAGGACCAAATCATCTTCCTCAAGGAAGAGTAAACCTGTCTGGTGGACAGCAGCAATAAACAAACTCTATAATAGAAGGAAATAATTGCTATCCATAGCCTAGAAGGAACAGATGCCAAGTTGGAATCAATCTCTCCTTTGTCTGAACAAGCAAATAAGGTCACTGGTGAAATCCTCTAAGGCTAACTTCGAGTCCAAATTGGCCACATCCACCAAGGACAATAACAAAGCCTACTTCACATATGTCCGCAATCTCAAAGGCAGCACCCAAATCTGCTCTGAACTGGTGGTCAATAACACCACATATACAAATGCCATAGATACAACCAACCTGCTGGCAGACAGGTTCAGTGAAAACTTCAACCCCCTGTCCCCCATCAGTAAACCAGGACATCCCCAGTAACTGCCCCCTTCCCTCATCACCAGGGAGCAGGTCCTTAATGCCCTCTCAAAGGCAAAAATACAGTCTCCATGGGACCTGATAACATCCCTGGATGTATCCTACATGAACTCAGGCATGAGCTTTCAGCTCCATTAGACACCCTTTTCAACCAAAGCCTGAGCATCAGCTTCATCCCAGCTGAATGAAGGACAGACACTGTCATCCTTCTACACAAAGGTGGAGCGGCGTCCATTGACCCAGGCAATTATAAGCCCATCAGCCTAACTAGCTTGATCTGCAAGGCCATGTGTGAAGATAGGTAAAGTCTGGCAGCCTAATCAGATAGAATTTTGTAGATAATTCTGTCATTTGTAAATATTAATGTAAGTCACAGGCTTGTTCTCTTAAATGTAAAAAGACTGCATTAGATATTGAACTGCAAAACTGTAACAACAGTGCACTCTGCTGCAACATAGATGACAAGGGAATTCTCTGATGTCAAAACTCTGAGCCGATATGTCAGGATGAAGGAATTCTGCCTATTGTTTTGAGGCCAGATTTAGTGACTAGAATTTGCATGTATAATTTCTTTTACTGCCCTGGCCTCCTGACCAGATGCAAGATCAATAGGGCCATTAACCTCTGAGTTCTGTTAGCCTGGGAACCCAAAAGATATGATGGACTCTGAAATGAATCAGTGGTACTGTGTTATCAATTTAAGGAGAGAAAGAATGAGAGCATTAGAGCATTTTGTCTTGAGAACATCCAACTCAGCACTGCCTGTATCTAGATGTAAGTAGGATTTTAGAACTGTGTTTTCTCTTGGATATAGCTAGGAAATAAGAAGATAGACTAGTTTGTTTTTCTGTGACGTCAGAACATTTCTACGGTATTATTTTAAGTATTTCTCTGTGATCTCTGAACTCTTGACTAGCACGGTGTAATAAGAAGTATTGTCTTGTGTTTTTATTATTTATTATTAAATATTTTTAAACCTTTCAACTGTAGCTGTTTTGTGTACAGATAACTTAAGCTTTAAGAGTACACTGCATGTATTTAGTGATACTGTACCAAGTCACTCCAAATAAGTCTTGACTGTCAGGTTGCACTTACCATTTGGATAATAATATTGCACAGTAATAATTGGACACCCTTTTAAGGGCCTTTGAGTAGCTGATAAATATTAGCTGGGTGGTGGCAGTGATTTCTACTGTATAGTCTGGGTAAAAGGGGCACAGCTGGAGAACCTGTGCCAGCCTTCCCCAGGAGTGTCTGTGTGGTTGTATCAACTCTTATCTCAAAGTGTGTGTGTGTCAGCTACTTGGGCAGGGATACGAAGCACTGGTTGGAGAGAGAGGGTGCTGGAGCTTTTAGCTTACCCACTAGGCTGAAATCTGGATCCTATAGCTGTGCCAGTGGGAAGTCTTCCTGGGGACCTGAAGAGAAAGGGAGAAACCAGCCCCACACTGACTGTGATCTCTGTGTGCTCTTAAGGGAAATTGTACTTTAATGTGTGTGTATTTATTATCCTTTCCCTATATGGATGTCCCTCACTGGTGTTAGTGGTGAGGATTGAGGAGCCTTGATTGCTGGGCCAGTGCACGGGCATCACACCATGGAACGCATTATCATGGACCTTATAAACAAGGACATTGGCAACTTCCAAATGTTTGACCCACACAGTTTGGTTTTGTCAAAGGGAGATCATGCCTCTTAAACTTGGTTGACTTCTTTGAAACAGTCACCAAAGCCATGGATGAGGGGAAGATGGTGCACACCATCTACATTGACCTAGCCAAAGTCTTTGACACTATTCCCCACTCAGGCATAATAGATAAACTCTCCCAGCTAGGTATCAACCTGTATGTTACCAGATGGGTAACTAACTGGTTCACCGATAGAAACCACTCAAAGTAGGAGAAGCCACCTCTGGTAGTAGACCATAATGAGTGGTGTACCACAAGGATTGGTCTTGGGGCCTCTACAGTTTGGGATATACTTTTCTGAGGTGCAAGCCAAAACCAGTGGTCTGTGGCTGACCAAGTTTGTAGATGACTGCAAGCTGGGCACTGTCTTAAATAACTCTAGTGATGTGAACATCCTCCAAGAGGGTCTTTCCCAAATTAATGACTGGTGCCAGAAGCATGGCCTCAAACCGAATGCCAAGAAATGCATCATTATCCACTTTGGGGAAAATGCCATCCCCACTAATTATCACATTGATAACAACATGCTAAGCATGCAATCAGTCATGAGCGACTTGGGCACCCAGATTGATAGCAACCTGATGTTTGATCACCACGTTGCCTCCATTGTATGGAAGGCGTTCTACATGGCCCACCTCATATATAAGGGTATTTCATCCAGAAACAAGGAGATCATAACATCCCTGTACTCCTCTCTTATCAGACCCATTATCGAGTACAATGCCCCCTTCAGCATGTACCTTGCCAAGCACCTGCAGTAGTTGGAGAGACCACAGAGGTTCCTGACCAGGAAAATCCAGGGTCTCAAACACCTATACTATACAGATAGGCTAAAAGCCCTGTCCCTCTAATCAGTCTCATACAGACTGCTCAGATCTGACCTGTGCCTGGCATATAAGGCCATTTTAGACCCAGCCTTGATGGAGATGCTGCATATCCATAAGACAAACTCCACTCATGCAACCCATACCCAAGGCCTTAACCTGGTCTGTGACATTAATAGAACTTGTTGGCAGGATAGATTTGTGTCCCAAAGACCCCCCCCCCATCTGTGGAATAGACTCCCTCTTCATGTTAAGCAGAGTACTACTCTAGCCCTCTTAAGAGGTACCTGGACGACTGGATAGGAAACACAAAATATACCCCTGGGATCCCACCTGTGTCCCTGCTTGACAGGGGAAACAGGTACTAACTTTGAGTGAACATGTGTGAACTTCTTGGCTAGGCTTATAATGACTTCCGGGCCAATAGCCTAGTATCAGCCTATGAACATTGCTTGCTTAAGAGAAGCAGTTAGATATTCTGTCCTTGTTTTGTTACAAGTTCTTGGATGAATGCAGTAATATTTTTGTAAAGGAAAATTTATGCACAGATGATATCAAGAGAAACAGTACAGCATATGATAATATGCTGAAATGTAACAAGTATCGGCAGTCTCTGAATAATGATTGCACTAGTCAAACAAGGATATGAATTATGATTGGCAAGAACTTTCCAGAAGGAATCATGACAATAGTCTGTGCTTTTTTGCGGACGTAAAGTCTTTAGTTCTGCTATATTAATTAGAATATGCAGTGGCGGATCCAGAAATTTGCAAAAGGGGGGGCGCAGTCTGGTTAGCTGACTACCGGGGAGGAAGTGGGAAAGTGGAACTCTAGGTTTGGTGGTTATGAAAAGATGACTTTAAGAAGCTCTGACATGTGTAAAGATCACCTTACATTCAGCTGTATGTGATTCTGCTGTAGATATAGTAGTAGAAATAGGTAGACAAGGGGTCATCCAATAGCTGATATACTGAATATCTGTTAAGTCAAACATAATATTTGTACAAGATCAGGTCATATCCAAAGGTGTCACCAACAAAAAGAGTGTAGCTTGTACAGACCATCCCAGAGGAACAGAGAATGTCCATCAGTGCCACCTGTAACATGTGTATGATTTTTAGACCCAAAAGTGAGATGAATGGCTTGGGTGTGAGTTAATCAATGATCCAGAAGCTAATTCACATTCGAATGGTGGGCATACATGCCACTGTAATAGCCACTAATGGTGACTGGAGGTGTATAGAACATGAAAGCTATCAACAAGAAGCGTGTGTGTGTGTGTATGTGTGTGTGTATGTGCATGTGTGTGTGTGTGTGTGTGTGTGTGTGTGTGTGTGAGACTTGAGCTTCAAATATACAGTGTATGCTTGAATCAACAGAGCACAGGCCCACACACTTGCACTCAGTTTGTGATTGTGACCTGACATCCCTGCTCAAGGATTTGCTGAGGCCTGAATAATTGTGCTGGAAAGGTAATTTGAGGGTGTGGTAACTGGGTAGTAATCCAGCAAGGAAGGCAAAAGAAAAGTGTAGACATGTAAACAGAAGAATCTTGGGTCTGACAGACTTGTAGTCAATTGATCCAGAATAAAACAAATACTGTACTAGAAGAAGTCATCACAAAGACAAATATGTTAAGGGGAAGGGTCTCTGATCAACAATGAGTTAACCCTGATGGTTACTAAGCAGCTGGACTGTAAAGACAAGTAAACATCCCTGGAAGCAACATACATTTTATATGCTCTTTAAGAAAGTTATTCCCTATCAAAGCATTTACAATCAAAAGTAGGGGGTTATGTTTTCAGTGTTAGTTTCTCTTGAGATAACAGCATATTTAGCTGGAAGAGGAGAAGATGTACCCAGTAATACACATTCTCAGTCAGCCTCCTCCTTATTTTCCTATATTATTTGGAAGGACTAGATGCTGGTAAAGAAGAAATTGTCAAAATTTTAAGTGTGCAGTATTACTCAGCATTTAAAGCTGTTTCTATTCTTCTGCAGAGTTAGTGGAGGGCTTCTTACTAGAATATGAAGTAGAAGTAAGGTATTAAGACAAAGCTTTTAAATGCCTCAGTCTAATGTCTTTATTAAATCTAAGACAATTCTCACAGCATTCAATTTAATAATTTAGCCACAGCAAAACAAGCACTTTTATATTAACTAAGAGAGACGACAATCACTTCTGATTATGTCTAAATGTAGTTGCATTTTTTATAAAATTATAGCACTGCAAATAGTACTCCACTGAAATAATAGTGCAGGATAGACAGTGTTAGCCACTATGCACTTATTTTCCTCAGGGATAAACTGAGAGAACATTAGTAAGTCAGACACAGAGAAGAACAGGAGAGAGCAATGAACAATGTGTATGTATGTCTTACACCTTCAGCATTGCTACCTTTAAGGACATGGGGCCTCACAGGGAAGAGACACTACTAGTAAACTTCAACCTTCTTGTGGGTTAAAAAGGTGGTTAAATAAAAAATTAAGGTGGGTAAACAAATGTTAAGATTTACTGTTACAGTGACCCTGTAAGTTAAAATTTTCAAATGCAGTATTACGAAGAATATGCTTACAAAGTACAGTACATTAATGCTCACATTCAGTAGAAACAGAAAAGGATGGTACACAAATGCAATCCATTACATCAGAGTGCTTGAAGTTTGACAGAGAAAAAACTGTCCACAGTGCACATTAAGCATTAATGGAGGGTAATCACCCCTCTCCTGAAAAACAATAAGATGCTGCATTATACATTTCACATTTTCTGACTTTGAAATAGGGAAAATGAATTATTCTGAACAAAAAACATTCTACATGTAAATTTACTGTGTGGTAAAAAGCTTTCATTTTATTCCCCCCTCGATCTTTCTTATCTAATAAATAAAATTTACATTAAAGTTATGTAAAACCAATAAGGTGGAAATATATTAGATTTTGATAACCATCTTAAATATAGACTGGGTTTCCTACAGTATATGTGCAGCAATGAAAATCTGTTATTTCAGTAGGTTTTGTTGACTTCTTTAAATTAAGACACTGCAAGTCCAACTTCACATTTAGTGTAAACAAACATGAACGTTACCCCAGTCAGTTTCCCTCACACTGTAGTTACTCACTGTTGTTCCATCATTTGGAATATTTCAAATTAAATGACCTCATCATCTAGACAGGAGTAAAGACTACAGAAAGCCTGGCTGCCACAAAATACATTTATTTTGGCCACTCAGTCATGGGATGGAATTCTGAGCCATAATGATATGTACCACATGATGCACCGAATTTCATGAAGCAGCAAGCAATGGATTTGAGTAGTGTGTTCCTTTAAGGAAACTGCATAAATAAAGGTGTAACATCAGGTTACCTGCATGTTGAACTAAACACATTTTGGTAAGCATAAAAATGATGCCATAAATATAAAGAATACATGTATAATATGTAATATACAGCCTTGAAAAAACAGTATATTAAAACACTGATTAGAGTCATAAACTAACCTGCAAACATGCCCGCCAATAAAATTAATTACAATCATGTTTATGCATTAAAATAAATCATTAGATATCTTGCCTATTAAAACTATTTCTCTGTGTGCAATTTACTACATTAACATTTTCAGGTTCATTTTTGCTACTTGTCACAGCACTATTCAAAATATTTCCTGCTTATGAGGAAGCAACCATGATTAACGCATATACTATAATCAATCATAACCAGTTATTCACCTGAGAGTGAAACACAGCTTGGTAACAAGGATAACTTTGGAAACACAAGACTTATGAAATTAACCTTACCCTCACACAAGACCAAGTTTTTTTAAGTGTTTTTATCATAATGAACAATTAACTCTATATTTGCATTTTTGAGCCAAATGGCAAAAGTCTACACTAAGGATCACTGCTTTACAAGAATCTTATAACATTTCTTTGCTTCTCAAGAGGACACAGGTGATTCCTAGACTATAAATGAAAATTCAGAATATGATACAGTTGATATATGTAAGATAAATAAATCACAGCATATTAACATTAACAGTAGTTCAACAATCAATCAAACTGAGCAGGTAAAGAGATGTATAACAAAGCTAGATCCATGTGTAGCATATTCTTGCAGTGGATAACAAAGCATTAAATGAAACCACTGAAATAACAAAGGGTTTGCTCAGGTATGTCATTATTAATAATAAAGAAAATGCTATCTCAAAAAATAATGTGAGCAGACTTCAGTAAATGAAATACATACATACATAAAGGTACAAAAGTAAACGTTCTTAGAAAAAAAAATTGCATATAAATTCTTAGTAAAGGAGACTTGCTGGAGATAACTATTTATTTTCCAGACTTTATTTTAACCTTTAACCAGGTGAAGCATATCCTTGCAGTCTGATAACAAAGATGGTCACAGTGAGATGCTAAGCTACTTCTTTTCATCTTCGTATGCCATGTGTAATTAAACACTCTGAGGGTGCATCTTGCATCAGAGAAAACTTGTAGGACATTTTCTTACCTCTTACTAATGCATGTGACTAAAAGGTCAGCAACAACCCACGGAAGAGCAGAATTAAGACATCGCTTTTAATTATTAGCACAGGGTACTGCCTCACCTGTCCCACTTTACGAGGGACAGTCCCTCTTTGGGCAGTTGTGTCCTGCAAAGAAACTGAAAAAAATGGAAAATGTCCTGAGATTATAGGGCAAATATATTTCCTATATTTTATGTAATAGCTGCATAAAACAGTTATTCTGTATTTGAAACACCTAAATGTTTATAAGAAACAGAATAAGCAACTAAAATGTTACAAGGATAAGCTTTTATTTATATAAAAAACTGAAGTTATGTCCTTTTTACTGGCTGTGGATATATTTTGCCCTGCAAAATCTGACGTTTCTACCAAAAATGTCCCACTTTGGGCATTTGAAAAGGTGGCAACCCTATGTGCTATTTTAGATCTGGTGCCATCTGTAACGGATTATTGGTTTCCGTATAGTGCACCTAGTTTTTTTTGTTTTATTATAACAATGATTAACAATACAAAGTTTAAGATACAATTGTTATTCACCACATTTTCTCCAGAAGTCACCAGTTTTAGGTGGAATTGAGACAGAGCAATAAAATACAGTTGGGAAGTGTGGGCAGCCGTTAATTCTATCCCCAGTTAGAAAGAGTGACTGCAAATTCACATAACGTTGGAATTCCATGACGTACGTCTTGGAGAGACCTGTCAGCCTGCAACAACCAAAGACCGTGAATAAGCCAATTCTGTGCGTATATAATTGCTGATCTGCAGCTGCTAAGCAGACTGAATATGTTTAAAGTATTTCCATTAAAAGAAATATTTAGTAGAATAACTGGATATTTTGTTTAATTTGTTTGTTTATTTATTTAACTGGATATATTAAATGATAGATTTCACGTCCATACCAAAGGCAAACAGCTTGTACAAATTTTAAAAGATGATGGTACGATATCATTCACAAAATAAAGGTAGCATTATATTTATAATAGTTTAAGCTAGAAAACATCCTGTGGGAGATTCAAAAAGGTTACTGTGAGGATTAAGCCTGTTTTGCCCTTTGTGGTAATCATTTCTGATTGAGACACAGCCCTAATTATACCATAGGATCATAGGAGGTTACTTGGCTAATGGTCCAGGATCCCTTACAAGCCTAGCCAAGAGCTTATCCCCCAAAAAGAAACCTCCAAAAAGAGGTGCTACACGATAGTGGACTGTCTTTGTGGCCTACCACAAATTCTAATGAGGCATTCCATAGGCGTGACCTATGTTAATTAGCTATGTGCTCTCCCCCTGGAAATGACTGCTTGGCTGCGTAAGTCAGCTTGGATGGCCATTTTAATGAGCAGAGTCAAAAATTTACATTCACACATTACTTTGAGTAAGTGAAATTGCATTTGAGGTAAGTGCCAGGGAGTTTAGCGGACAGGTAGAGGTGGTGGAATGTGTGTGTGTGTGTGTGTGTGTGTGTGTGTGTGTGTGTGTGTGTGTGTGTGTGTGTGTAGATGTGTTTGTGAATGGGTGACCATGTCCATCAGTGTGATCTAGGGCACTAGATACCAGGGATACTATAACACAAGTAAAAAGTTAATAGAACAACAGGCTTCAGCACGCAGAGCAACTTGTTAACAATGTAAAGCTGTAGTCCTCTGCACGACAAGACACTAGGGATACTCTTTGAATTGTAAAATATGTTACTGAAACAAATTATAATAAAACTCGGGGGGGGGGGGGCTTCAAGCTCCATACCTTTGGCATGGCAATCCATAGAAACCCAGAGATTACATCTGCTCTGCTAACTGACAGGACTTGTTTTGGCTTGTATTTTGAGAACTATAAGAAGTATAAAACTCTTAAAGTCTGGCATTATTGATTGATAGTACATTAAATATGAGGAACAAAGCAGCGGCAAACTCATGGATAGTTGTGAATGCTGGGGGTGAGTCAATCTGAAACAATTATGCTGAAGACTTCAGGACAAATCCAGGAAGAGCACTAGATGACACCATAAGATTTTGTCCGCTATTACTGTGAAGCACTTACAATGTTCATAGAGCAACAGGTACAGCATCACCATGCACATTCTGAATTATAAAAGGAATGAAACTCTGCTATCGACATTATTGATTGACTATACCAATGAAATGTATGGACCTCGAGAGGTGCTTATGACAAGAAAATGCTGATATGCACTCATTGTAACTAACTGGGATTCTGAAGAGATATAAACATTAACCAAAATAGTCTTCTGTCATTGTGGCTAACATGTCTGTGAATGATATTTTCCCCAGTTGTTGAAACATCCCATTTAATCTGCAGGTCTTGTATTATGTCAAGCCCTGTTTGTAGGGATGCAGTAGGTGCTCTACAAGTTAGTGGCTCTTCTAAAAACTGTAAAGTGTGTAATTAAAGACAATAATCGTAACTATACAACTGTGTAATTCAACACATGTATCAGTCTGGAAGGAATTTATAAATTTGCAGTTTATATCTTGGAAATCGTTACAATAGTGAAGTTCATGCCGTCTGGAGCAGGAACACCTGTATTGTTTTGCACAGCATGTGTTGATATTCAAGGTTTGGACTCATGCTGACAGAGCCTAAAACCTTATCTGCTTCTACCGATTAAGTTGCGATCTGTGTATCATGCCTTTCAGCTATCCTTACTACTTAACATGTGTGCCCAATTTCTTCGTTGCCACAGGACTGCCTGTATTTTCCGACAAGTTTACTTATTTTACTGACTGAGGAAATTATATCATAAATGTTTTTTTTAAAGTAACTCATGCAAGTTTGTTCCAACTCGACTTCAGGTAAAACATAATCAAAATACAATCACTATAAATCATAAAAGGCAGCCAATTAAAAAAAAAAAAGATTATTATACACACATGCAAATAAGCACTCGTGCTGTAAAAGTTACCCCAAACAGGCAGCTCTGCAAAGAAACCAAACAGCTGCATCCTTTGGCAAATATTTTTGCAACTCCTAAGTTTTGTTAAGCACCTCCAATTGTTAAGTCACTTCATCATCACCTCAAACTCCACAAGTAAAACATATTTCTTTTTTTACTGTGTTCTTTTTCACATGAAAAGAGTTGTCTAAAAAAGGAACAGACTTCCACTGATACAGAAAGAAAACAAGACAACAAAAGCAGATCACAAAACAATTTAAACGAAACACTCGAAAAGTAGTAACGGTGCAGAAATCCACAGAATATCCGACATTTTCATATAAAGCATTATTTCTACTCTTAAGGTACAATACTGCTCCTGCCTACGGTTCTATATTATGGTTCCACATAACTGTCAAACACCCAAACCGGTCAGGCAAATATTACTATAGCACAGATAAGAAGTCTGTTGTAAAATGCTGGCATAATGCAAAATAATAAATAAATGAACCAGACTTGGATGCTAACCACTTCTGAACAAGCAAACCGAAATACTGACCCAATCAGAAACAATAAAATCAGTGGTCCTAAAATGTTAGACTGCAACGTGTCCAAACTTAGCTCTCATAAATTCAGCACAAATAATTACAAGTCTGTAAGACAGCACACTTTAGTAATGTTTTAGGAAGAGAATGACTGACATGCATTTTGAAGAAATAGCACGTTTAAAACAGTTAAAGCCAGTAGTGCCCCTCACATACCCAGCTCAGCTGTGCAGTGCAGCGCTCAGTGCAAACTGGGGACCTTCTCCTCTTCAGAAACCTTGGATCAATGAACCCCTTCAACTTCCACGTTCTGCAGTATTACCAGGTACCAGGGGGATCTGCGATATGCTGTGAGAAACTAAAAAGTTATCTCAACACACTACAAGAACGTATTGTTTTAAACTACTCTGTTCGGGATGGTATGACGTGATGTTTTTGGCCCTTCACTGCAGAATACCCTTGCAGTGTCACGGTCCTCCTCTAGACTCTGTCCGATGAAAAAGGCAAAGCACACTTGGCCCTTCAACAGTTAGGTAACTGCCCTGCTTCAATAAGTACAGCCAAAGTAACACACAAAAGGAGGTGAAATCATGAGCATTTCACAAGAACACCCTCTTCACAATTTATTTACAATGACTATGATATCTATGATTAACAACCTCAAAATAGTGTATCCCTAACATTCCCTAATATAAAATATTGGTAATGGACAATTTGTAACCTCACTGTTTTCGGACTTACAAATTTAAAAACTAACCATGAGCGAGGGTGTATCTACGCGCACTTAAAAGCCTATATCGTATATAAATCTGGTAATCTGAAGTGATTTTTTATTTTTATTTTACTTGGCGATACTTGACAAGTCTCTTACTAGGCGCCTAAATTAAAACCGAGAGATGCGGTTGGAGGATCGTTATAAAAAAAATACCATCTGACTACAACCTCCAATCGCATCTCTGAGCATTAGGCGCGTTTGGTGATAGGATTCTAAGGGAAGATGCATCCGAGTTAAAAAAAAAAAAAAAAAAAAAGGTTTATAAAGGGGCCGGCATCCGAGTTAAAAAAAAAAAAAAAAAAGTTTATAAAGGGGCCGGCGCGCGCCCCTGCGCCAATGCCTAAATCCGCCACTGATATGTTACACTTCAATTTATGCAATCTAAATGTATGCCAATCTATTCTGAACAATAAATGTCCTGCCTTAAACTGTTTTTGTGTCTTAGTGGATTTACTAATGACGGATAGTAATAAGAAACCTCTTAACAAAATGGTGACAGGAAGAAGCATAGCGTCAGTTTTTGCTGAGGTGAACATAAGGTGATTAAGTCATAACCAGTGTGCAATTTCACCCAAGCAGCCTACAAAAGTAATACATTCTCCTCAAACTCTAACAATCATAGCAATGATCTTTAAAATTCTTAACAGAGGATCATAAAGAGCACTTTTTTATTTTTCACAAAATAAGTTATTTCTCCATCAGACCCTATATTGTTAATGATGGGGAATCTTTGTATAGGCTTAGATTATTTGTTTAAGTCACTCGTGCCTAAAATGTATTTTTTGTATACTTCCAGTTCATACCTGTACCTCCTTATACCATCCAGAACTTTTTTGCATTTGGCTTCTTGAACTGAGTGACTTACCAGCTAATAAAAGGTTGTATTAAAAGGGCAAGAAGTTATTAATGAAATAACACTAAGATTGTTAGTCTATGATGTCTTGCAATGGTGAAATTAATCTTTGGCACTTAATATTCATATTTCATATTTATGTTAATATTGCCTTAACTGAGAGACCTACATTTTATTGAAGTGTATGGTGTGAAACACCAGTGTTGGAGACAGGACAATTCACTGAAAATGCTGGTTCATATCATACTATACTAGAAATATTTTTAGTTGTTTGTTAGTTATTATGAAAATAAACAATATTTCCACATGTACTTAATACTTCAAAAAAAAAAACAAAAAAAACAACTGATTTACAAACTGCTGAATGACATTAGGTGAAACCTTAAATGTTGTTGAAGGAAA
This sequence comes from Protopterus annectens, assembly GCF_019279795.1. Classification (NCBI taxonomy): domain Eukaryota; kingdom Metazoa; phylum Chordata; order Ceratodontiformes; family Protopteridae; genus Protopterus; species Protopterus annectens. The sequence continues at coordinate 499,850,074 of NC_056727.1, forward strand.
CTGTCTTTAATATTTGCACTGTAAGTTGCACATCTTGAGACAGATGTCAAATATTATTTGACTTGCTAATTGTGCAATTAAATATATGCTTTCATATTTCTGTAAATATCTCAATAAAATACACTTATAGAGGAGTTACTTGTTGCCATGAAAAAACTTTTGTCTGGTTAGCAAAAATGATCTAGTAATATA
>NC_056727.1:499850765-499886585 GCF_019279795.1 Protopterus annectens
CCTGTACCTGCCCACCTATATGACATCACTGTTAGTATTTATAACCAGGATGGAATGCACTTGTATTGATTTCTGAAGAAGTTCACTTACTTTGTAATAAAAGTGCGAACGAAAGCGCTCAAATCAATCTCCTTGTGAGTGTGGCTTTTTTCCATTTAGAAGTTACCCCTTATGGGCAGATTTCTGCAGCATTTCTCGTGGATTTAAGTTTAGCAGTATCAGTGATTTTCTTGTTTTCATATATATATATATATATATATATATATATATATATATATATATATATATATATATATATATATATATATATATATATACATATATACATACATATATATATATATATAAATACATATATATATATATATATATATATATATATATATATATATATATATGTATATATATATATATATATATATATATATGTATATATGTGTATATATGTATATATATATTAATTGTAACAATTGTAATTATTGTAATCATGTAATCAAGTCTTAATGGACAATAGTATTTAAAGGTTGGCACATCCAAAATGAACTTGTCTTGATAAAGCCTGATATTCGATCAGGCGAAAGCGCTTGATTTCACGGTGTTTAAAGAAGATTTTTATGGTGTTTCTTGTTCTAATAAAGTGGAGGATATATATATATATATATACACATACCTCCCACATAAAAGTTGTTTGACTTTTGGTAATCACAAAATCACAATTGTAACCTATTGGTTTACATTTCTGATTACCTTTTTTGATGACTTTAATGGCTATTAATGGTAATCACCAACGAGTTTGTTAGATGTTTTGTGTTTTGATAATACACATTGGCAGTTATTCGTTCTAAACACACACACACACACACACACACACACACACACACACACACACACACACACACACACAACAAACCAAAGTGTAAAAAGGTCACCTAGACAAACCATTCAGAAAAAACTCAAACAAAAACCCAGCTCAGTTAGAGTGTTCACTGTTTAATACCTTAAACCTTCTGTAATAGAGCCCCATGCAAATCTGTGGGTGTGTATGGATAAATAAACAGATACAGAGATAGAAACACACATGTAACTTGCCAGAAGCACTTAGGCTTATAGCTAAACAGTAATCTGTCATTTAAATTGAACACAGAAAAGTCTTGTTGAAGAAGGCTTGAGACAGCTCAATGTACACTACTAACAAATCAATTAACCCTTAAAAGCAAGAAAAGCAAATGAGGTGAATGTATTCATTGCAAGACTGGAATGTGGACTTAATTTTAAACCTTTTACTCCTTAAGCAATGCATATTTACCCCAAACATTATTAAATATGTTTTATTATTTCTGAAACAAGGTAATATTATTATTTAACCCGGCAGAGTAGCTACATATCTCAGCTACAGCCACTTTGAAATCGAATATCCTCACATCTAACTAACTGCACCTGAAGCATTAGCCTCTTCTTGAAGAAAAAGTGATAATAGCAACACAGTAGTACCCACTAAGATAATGGTGCTTTTTCATTGAGACTGCCCGCCTTTACTGTGATGCTGGGAAAGGGCATTTAGGAAGGCTGCATCAGCAAACTGGAATAGCCTGACCGATTGTTAGAAGGGCATACGTAAAATCTATTTGTCTTCAAGCAGTTAAAAGACCATCTGTTTGAGGCTTACAAATGACATTACAGATATCATTGCTGTGTTCCTTTGTTCCAAAGCTACATATTAATACAAACAGTAAATAAACATTAAACTTGCATTGTTATTGAATTATGTGTATATATGAAGGTTCCATCTCCTACTTGTGTTTGTATAAAATTAACCACATCTTATCTGTCAATCACATTGTTGTCATGTGTATTTATGTTATTTTCCCATTCTTATAGCATATTTTTTCATTTATTCTGTATACATTTATAATTTATGTTTTCTGTCTCGGTTCATGTCTGAGAAAAATCTGAGGATCAGTTCACTTACCCTGTTAATAAATATAAAAAGTGTATATATTTACATGGCCCCTATATCTGAAACTCTGTATCCCCTCAGATCAGGATTGTCTTTGATCCCAAAGCTTCTTGTACTAAATACCTCATCTAACGTCATGATTATTCAAGTGTATCTGTTTTAGAGACCTTGCAAAATTCTCAGAATCTTTCATCTAACTCCTTGTTCTTTTTTCCCTGACTACCATACCCTGTTGCTCTACATTAATTATTTAATTTTAAATCTACTACTGTCAGGTGATATAAATCCCAACCCAGGACCTAACCACAGCTCCTCTCTGTGCTCATCCCTCACACCCCCTAAACTCTACTCCCAGTACTGCCTCGCAGACCATCCTATCCTCCATCAAAAAACTATCTATTCTATCTTTGAACATTCAGAGTATCATGAATAAAATCTCCCCATTCCATGGCTGTATTTCCCTACGCACTCCTGACTTTCTCACTCTTTCTGAAACCTGGCTTAAGCCTCACATGTCAGACTCAGAATTTCTTCCCCCAGGCTATAACATCTTCCAGCAAGCTAGACTTAAGAAAAAGGTGGCTAGGTTGCAATTCTATACTCTAATCAGCTCTCCCTCTGCCCTCTACCAATCAGTGTTCCAAAGTTCCACCCAGCTGAAGTTCTCATTCTCACTTGTAAACTGAATAATCACAAGAAACTAGCAATTGCCTCCATCTATATCCTCACCAGGAAACAACATCCCCATCTTAGAGCTCTTTCTCTCCTGGATCTCTCAGACTGTCTCATATGAAACTGTTATCCTGAGTGACATTAACATCAGTTGGAATGCTCTTGATACTGATTCCCCTAACACCTCCATTAATCTCTTTGGCTTCTCCCAGCTAATCTCTGCCCCCACTCATTTAAATAGACACACCAACTCTGTCTCCACACTAGATTGGGGCCTTACCTCCAATACTAACTCCAACCACAACCCCTCCACCCTACCTGATACCCTAAGTGACCACCATCCCACATTCATACTTTGACACTCACCCCTACTACACAAATCTCAGCAAGAGAAAGACTGCCATAAGCTCCCAAACTTTAATACAAATGCGTTCAACCACTCACTCTCTACAATTAACTGGTTCTTCCTCTATGACCTCCCACTTTAGGAAGCTGTCTTAGCATTTAACAACATCTTTCTAGACACACTTATCTCCCTGGCCCAAATCAGGAAAACAAGAATCAAAACCCAATATGCCCCCTGGCTAAAACAAGCCACTCATACAATTATGCACAAGAGAGATAGTGCATGGAAAAATGGAAAAAAAATCTAATACTTCCACTGATCTTCAACTCCACAGAGAGCTTCATAACTTAACCAAAAGAAAGGTCACCCTTGACAAGAAAAACTATTTCCAAAAATCTCTACATAATCCTTACTCCAACCCCCCAAAATTCTGGCAACCAGTAAATAAACTACTACATCTTGGCAGCCCCTCATCACCTAATCCATACCCTAACAGCTCTTGCACTGATACTGCTACCTTTCTTAATTCCTTCTTCATTGATTCTATTCACATTTTAACCAGAAATGACACCATCACCTACCCCACTCCTCCTTCATCAATCTGCCCAATCCCCTTGTTTCTTAAACCCATCCCCACAGCTTATAACAAATCACTCCTTAGAAAACCTAAAACATGCTCTCCATCGGCTGACTACCTACCTTTGCAATTCCTAAAACTTGCTGCCAATTCTATTGCCTACCCCATCTCCATCTTAATCAATGGGTCAAACAAAGAAAGCACTGTACCTGAAATCTGGAAGAAATCCTATGTCATACCCTTAGATAAAGGTGGCAACTCAACTGACCCCTCAAATTTCTGGCTCATTGTCGTTCTATCTCCCCTGTCAAAAATTATTTTAAAGTGCATCCACAAACAGCTCCTTGATCACCTCCTCTTAGAAAATCTGTTTACCCATACACAGCATGGTTTCCACCCAAATCATAGCACAGCTACTGCTCTGATATCATTCACTAATTCTATTGCAAATTCTTGTGACAACAACAAGCTAATCTCATGTTTGTTTGTGGACCTCTCCAAAGCCTCTGACAATGTTTCCCCCCCGATTGCTTCTGTCCAAACTAGCTACCCTTAATCTCTCCAAGTCTGCACTTCCTTGGTTTTCCAGCTATCTGTCCAACAGATTCCAGGCAGTTAAATGGTAATGTAACTTTTCTCCCTTCTTACCAGTACAAACTGGGGTACTCCAAGGCTCCATCCTTGGACCCTATTATTGAATATCTTTACTGATGACCTACACTCTTCCTGTCCATTCTCACCTGTCATACAATATGCTGATTCCACCATCATATCCTCTTCCGACTATATCGCCCACCTTGACACCCTTACCCAAGAGTCTCTGCACTCAGTTGAAAAATGGCTGACATCCAACCAATTGCTTCTTAACCCTACGAAAACAAAACTTCTCCTATTCCTCCCTAAATCTCTCTGACATCATACAGCTACCTTTACTGTCTGCTCCCTTAACAACACCATCATCTCTGTTGAACCTCATATCAAATTGCTAGGAGTTATTATCGATGACCAACTGAAGTTTGGTCTCCACATTCAGCAGTGCATCAAAAAGGGACATCAAAAGTTAGGTCTGCTATATGGGTATAAAAAATCCTCACAGATATCTCTAGGCTCTCTCTTACACAAGCATTCCTACTCCCCACCCTTGTTTACGCCTCCCCTATTCTCACTAATATCCAATCCAATCTTCTGTCAAAACTGGAACTCACATATAATAAAATTGCAAGATTTGCCTCAAACCAACCCTACCTCTGTCACCACTGCCTTCCCTTGAAAAACCTGCAGTGACTGGAATTTCATCATCAACTCCTACTACCTCAGCTTCTCATAGCCCATTCTCTCTTTCATGAACCCTCCTCCTGTCCCTCTCTCTCTACCCTCATCCAGTCCTATACTCCCAACTGAGCCCTCTGTAGTTCCCAAAATCATCCTCTGCAAGCCTATGCACCCAACAAAAACAAACAATGGTAAACTCCTCTACAGCTACTCAGTGAAAAATGCTTGGAATAAATTACCACTAAGTGTTAGACAGATCTCTAACCCCAACTCTTTCAAAACAACACTAAAGGAAACTCTACGTATATCACAGATGTGCTTATGCTATGACCCAACTTAATCCACCTCCCCTCCTATAAATACTATTGCAGCAACCTTTTCTCCCACCTCTCTCTGCCTCTGTTTCTAATAAAGTCTACCAATAGCCAGTAGTTGCTACAGCTTCCATAGCTGTAGTCTTGGACAATGGCTATTTCCCTGGGCTTATGTCCTGTTTATATATTTGTTACTTTCTGTTTCACAAACTTATCTATATTTTCTACTTTCTGCTTACTATTGTATGAAACTTCATACTATATTATGTTTACAATTTAATGACCATTTTCTAGCATGTTCTTTCAACATACATCTAATCTAATACATATTGTAATTATTGTAATTTTAGTTATAACTTTGTCATGTGATTGCTTTTGTTACTTGTACTTTTTGGGCTTTACCAGAAAGGCTCATCCAGACTCTGCTACACTTTGCTGTGAAGGAAAGGTTAGTTTGCTGTTATTTTTTGTATTTCTGTATTGCCTTTCTATATTTTGAATACTGTAGTTTGTTTTCTTTATCTTGTGTTTTGCTTGCATTCTGTTTTAACAGCATATTAAAACTTCAAAAGAGACCACAGCTCTCTCTGTTCTGAGTCAGGCAGAATTTTTTCCCTCCCTTCCACCCATTTAAGTTGTCTTGTTAAATACCACTGTCTTTCTAGTTGCCCGCCTCTTATGTTAATCTGACCATATATCTCATTTCTCTCTACTTTCACTGGCTTATGTGAGTAATCACAAAACCATCACTTTTGAAATCCCACCCCTTCAATTATTTAAATTTATTGGCCATCCTACAGTATTTCATAGTACCAAAATACAAAAGTAACCACCCCTTTCAGTCCATCTTGCTGTTTTAAAAATAGTAACTCTCCACTAAACCTTAACTTTTTAAACAGGTAAAACTCAAGTTACCTACTTTCATATCTAACTTCTCTAGTGCACACTGCAGAGTGCATTCTTTTCAATCTTACCTTTAAGCATCCCTGTTACTAGCACTTTCTCTAATACCTAAAAAGATCATCTCTACTTGACTCCAAGTAGACTTTTCTCTATCTGTTAAACCTAGCACTTGCTCCTACAGTACTTATTACCTTGATACGGCACTCTTATAGATAGCACCCCAAAAGGCAAACCCCCATTTCTCGGTCACCCACATCCCCCGGAATCTCTTTTAAAGTTTTTTGTCTAGTCCTTCTAGCATGTCGAGGGATCAGTTGCTAGTGTCCTCTCCTGCTCAGCTGGTGAACCTGGGAATATTGAGGCAATGTTACAACTGCCTCATGTACACAGACAACCCTCTCCTCCTCCCACAAAACACAAATACATGCGAGAGATGCAACTATACGGCCAAACTGGAGGCTGAGCTCTCTCAACATAGGACTGGCAAGACCAGTCAGGAGGAGAAGGTTACCACACACACTATAGACCCAGTCTCACATAGTACCATCACAACCTCAAATCATACACATAAACACACAAAGACATACTCGGCTCTGATCAAAAATCTACCAAAACAGCAGAGGCCACCAAAGCAGACACCCAAACAACCACCACCTCAGAACACAACACCTGCAACACATAGACCTCACAGTCAGAGTGTCAAACAGTCACAGCCCTTAAGGCCAAACACAATGCCAGACACACTAGTCATTGGTGACTCCATAGTCAGACACACTGACGCCCCACTCACCAGACTGAGTAAGGAGAAGGTCACAGTAAGCTGCCTGTCGGGCGCCAGAATCCGCCACATAACGCAAGCACTCAGGTCTCTCAACAGCAGGTACAAATACGACTCAGTCATTGTCCACGCTGGTGTAAACGACCGAGACGCACCTCCTTGGACTACATGAAAAGAGACATTGAGGAGCTCTCTGATTATGTAGCCCAGGCAGGTATGACCCTGACCTTGAGCAGTATCCTACCTTCACCAAGAATGATGCCACAATACAGAGATAAGATGATCAGCTTTAACAATTGGCTTAAACTCTGGTGTCATTCAAAGGGGATCCAATGTCTGTCTGCCTGGGATGACATGCTGGACAAGCCACGCTGTTTCGCAAGGGACGGCTTGCACCTGTCACCCCTGGGATTCCGGATATTGGCAAAGGCTCTTGCCACCCCCATAGTGCCTTTTTTAGGCAAGGCTCAAATTCTAAACCTACCACCCTAGAACACAAAAAGGAAAAAACTAAGGGTAATGCTGCTCAATGCCAGAAGTCTAAATCTCAAAATGCACGCACTCGAGGCCCTTCTCAGTATGGAGAACATCGATGTCTGTGCAGTGACAGAAACTTGGTTCAAGGCTCCTGAGAGCACCCCAGCACTATCAGGTTTTACCTCTTATCATGCAAAATCCGGACAATACCAAGAAAGGAGGGGGGGTATCCATATTCATCAAAGACACCCACACCTCAAGACTGGTGGCAACGCACGATGCATCGGAGACCATCCAGGTGCAATTAACCATAGGCAAGACTGCTCTGCAAATTGTAGCATGTTACAGGCCACCTCACAAACTCAGGAACCTCACATGGCCTTCCTGAAAACACTAGAGGGGATAAATGTATCACCAAACACCATCATACTAGGTGACTTCAATTACCCTAATATAGACTGGGAACACTACTCAAGCCCAAACACCCTAGCCCAAAAGTTCCTGGAATTCATAAACTCAAATGCCATGGAACAACTAGTCACCATCCCCACAAGAGGAGAAAACATACTTGATCTCATCATCACGAACATGGGAGCACAATGTTCAACACCGGAAGTATACCCCTCACTGGTGAGATCAGATCACAAACTAATCTCGCTGGAGGTCCTCATCCCACCCCCACCTGAAATAAAAAAGACCACAGTAAAGAACTTCTTGAAAGCCAACTTCACACTTCTAAAGACTAGTGTGGTCTCCTTTAAGGCCCCCGAGCCGGCGGAAAACAGTACTCAAGCCGCTGAATCACTTACAAATGCCTTCTACCAGCACCTGCAGGACTGCATGGATAAGGCAATCCCAAGCAAAACAAAGACTCTTTGTACCAAAGGCAAGCGCCCAGTCTGGTGGACCCCAGCCATAAACAAACTCTACAACAAAAGGAGGAAGCTACTACAAGATAGAGCAAAATCCTTAAAAGGTAAGACACCCTTGATCACTATAAGTAAAAAACTAAGAGCTCTCATAAAATCATCCAAAGCAAATTTTGAGAGAAAAATAGCTAAAGACTCAAAAGACAATCATAAGGCCTTCTTTAGCTATGTTAGAAACCTGGGAGGAAACTCCCAGATATGCTCAGAACTAGTTCAAAATGATGTGAAGATTACTGATCCTACAGACATTGCCAACATACTGGCTGACAGGTTCAGTGCAAACTTCTACCCCCACCCCAAAAGGAGAGATAACTATACCAAGCGATTGCAGACCCCCAAAATCTCCAATGCCCAAGTGAGAACTGCTCTCTCCAAAGCAAAAAACACAGCATCCATGGGACCTGATGGTGTCCCCGGCTGTGTGCTCCACGAACTCAATGAGGAATTAAACCCACAGCTAGGACAGCTGTTTAATCATAGTCTTACCTCTGGATACGCACTCCAGGAGTGGCGCACTGCAACTGTTGTCCCACTTCACAAAGGCGGTGCCTCCACCGACCCTGGAAATTACCTGCCCATTAGCTTGACAAGCCTTATCTGCAAAGCCATGGAGAGGATCATAATGGACCTCATAAATAAAGACATAGGGAATTTGCAGACTTTGGATCCATCCCAGTTTGGCTTTGTCAAAGGCAGATCATGCCTTCTAAACTTGGTTGACTTTTTCAAACAGTCACCAAAGCCATTGATGAGGGAAAGGCAGTCCATACAGCCTACCTCGATCTGGCGAAGGCCTTCGATACAATACCCCACTCAGGTATCATTGAAAAACTCATCAGCTTAAATGTTAACCCATACATCACAAGATGGGTTGCAAACTGGCTGAGTGACAGAACCCACAGGGTCAGAGTTGCTGGCGCCATGTCAGACTCAAAGCCTGTCACAAGTGGTGTACCACAGGGCTCAGTCCTGGGCCCACTCTTGTTTGGCATCTACTTTTCCAAGTACAAGCAAACACAGGAGGGTTATGGCTGACAAAGTTTGCAGATGACTGCAAACTGGCGCCATAGTAGAAAACACATCTGACACAGATATCCTTCAGAAGGGTCTCACAGAAACGGAAAACTGGTGCCAGAGCCATGGCCTAAAGTTAAATGCCAAAAAATGCATAGTCATACCCTTCGGGAAAAACAAGGTTACCCCTAGCTACCAAATAGGTGGCAATCTACTGAGCACAGAAGAAGTTATCAGGGACCTGGGGACCCAGGTTGATAGTAGTCTGTCATTCGACACCCATGTAGCTAAAGTAGTTAGGAAGACCTTCTACATTGCCCACCTTATCATGAAGGGATTCTCATCTAGATCAAGGGAGGTCATAGTCTCCCTATACTCATCACTCATCAGACCAATGATTGAGTACAATGCCCCATTCGAATGTATCTGACCCGACACTTGCAGCAGCTGGAGAGGCCACAAAAGTTCCTCACCAAAAGGATAAAGGGTCTCAAACATCTGTCCTATGCTGCCCGACTGAAAGAACTCCAGCTCTATTCAGTCGCCACCGCTTGCTCAGAGGTGACCTTTGCCTAACATACAAGGCCATGTCAAACCCAGATTTGATGAATATGCTTCACCTCAAAAATCTAGATCCGTCAGAGCCACAAGGGCGGGAGACTTAAACCTCGACACGGCTATTAATAGGACGTGCTGGAGGGATAGATTCATCACCCAAAGACTCCCTATGCTGTGGAATAAAATCCCGGTATATGTGAGGCAGAGCACCTCGCTGGCCTTGTTCAAGAGAAATCTTGACCAATGGATGGGAGATCGCAGATATACCCCAGGGATTACCTCAGTGTCACTGCTCAACAGAGGCACAACAAAATAATGGGTATAGTTCCCCATACTAAAGGGGTGGCGTAAGCCACAAAACTATGGGCTAGGCTTGTAAATGCCCTCAGGCAGATAGCCTAGTATGAACCTATGAACCTATGAACCTATGGAGCTGTTCTCCTAGGGCCTCCACTGAAAAAAGGGCTGCTGCCCTGTTGGACTGACTAACCCAGTCAGCAAATGTCAAATAAATAAAATAAATAAATAAATAACCAGTTTTCATGGAAGTGTTCTGTTTCCTCTCCCTTACTGGTCATTGGTAATCAGTATCACAGGTTATACAACATTGTTCTCCATGACTGTTTTCCTTTATGTGGTAGTATTTATCTGGCCTATTGTTGTTGTTTTTGTGAATATATGAATTGATGTAATTTATGTCTTTATAGGTTATATTTGATTACTAGGCTATCGGACTAACAGTAATTGTAAGCCAAGCTCACCCCAAATTTACCAAAATAATGTTACCATGTCAATACTCCAAGGAATTTTACTAGTTACAGAATAGGCTTGTGCATATCAAGCGTTCAAAGGATGCCCCTTGTCCATTAGGGACATAGGTGGCAAATCAGGGATAAATTTGTGTTTCCCCATCCACTGGTCCAAGATATGTTTGAATATATTTAGGAGTTTGCTATGCTTCTCATAAATAGGAAACCTGTTCTAGAGAAGGGGTAATCATTGGGACTCATCTTGCCACTTCAACGTGTACTGTTTATGTCACAGATGAGGTTTACATCCTTAGAATGGGTAATTCTGATGCTGTTTGTTTTGCAGATATGCAACACATCAGTGCAGGATGAAAGAATGCTTTATAGGCTAGGCATAGATTGCCATGCAACAGTCTGTAGGAGACCAAGTATTACTAATTATAACTATATTTTCCCAAAACATACATAAGTCAGATTGTCTGGGTCACTTACCTGTTTTACTAGCTACTGCTTGATCACAGGTTATAAAGGCTGGAACGTCTAGGCTGTTTTCTTCATTCTGTCTTTACTTCTGCTGCTTGAGTTGTCTAACCCTTTCCATAATGAAGTTCATTCACTCATCAAATCTCCTTTAGGGTCGTCTCTGGATTAACTACTTCTGAGCTCAGGTTTCTTCCCTCTGCCTTATGTGTTCAGAAGTTCATAGGTAATTATTAAGTTTTTCTCCCTGCTGACTTTCAAGAAACCTTGCCAAGTGACCCAGGAAAATTGTGAGGCATTAGATATCCAAAGTCAAGTATATTATTACTCCATATTCCAGCCACAATTTTGTGATTACCCATACACTTACCAAATCTAGACTTAAATGTAGCCAGGGTAAGCTGTACTTAATACGGAGAGGTCTGTTCCAAAAACAGGAAATGTAGAAGGTGTTAATCTGATGATGGGGTTTAAGGTTTTTGTATGGATATTCATAGTACCATCCGTTCTGGGGGTGAAAGAAATCAAAATATACATGATATTTCCTAGCATGAGAAGCCAAACAGAGACTGAAAGGTGAATGCAAATTGTAATTAATATTTTAGTGAATGGGTTGCTTTTTTGGTTTTCTGTTTATGCCGGAAGTGAATTAGCACCCATAACTGCTTTTGCCAGAAATCTGTATTAGGGGAAATCTGTCAACAGGGTAAGGTGCTATTATTTCTAAGAAAAAAAAATGTGTAGAGGCTTGCTTGGCTGGCACAACCCAAATAAGGAATTGATTGTTCTCTGGACAGAACACTCATTTTGGAAAAGAAAAGAGGAAACATTAAAAGACAATCCGAAGGAATGATGATATTTAAGACACAGACAAATGAACACTGAATGCATTTTGAAATGTATTTCTGAACATATGTCTGATCACCAAATTATTTTACATTCCCAGTCATCGGTTTTGCATATTTTTAAGTCTTGTAGTTTAATAAATAAAATCATGGTTATTTAGTCTGAAGTTGCTTCAAGTGTTTTTTTTAAATGTGTGCAATTTTATATCTGTAAACTTTTATATGAGCTGAGTCGTATGCTATGTAAGTACTTAATGCAAAGTTCACTGCTAGATGATTTAGTTTCGGAAAAAGTTTACAGCCAGACATTAATTTCTAACAATCTGGGTGCTCATCTGGGATTATTGTGTATCATTTCAAAGTAAATTAATGTATTTTTGGAAAAGCCTTATTAATGTTACAAGAATGTGCATCTGTTATACCAAATTCTAATTTTTGATTCTTAAGACCATACATTTTTTGACAATTTTTTGAGAGAGAAAGAGAAACACACACACACACACACACATGCACACACACACACAAAAAAACAGGTATAGACATTTTAAACTAAACACCTATGACCAACCTATGACCAAACCACTATCTCTGTATTATCACAAACTTAACAAACAAATCCCTTACATTATATTCTTCCAAGTCCCACCAAATGAATATTGTAGGCTAAGTTTCTAGGAGAAACAAAAAAAGCTACTCTTCAAGAAAGAAGACATAAGTGTCTTAAAGGGGAAAAAAACAATGCTGCAAGACACAAGTTAGCGAGCTGAAGCTTGAGTATAGTCACACCTTATTTACTGGATTACGGTTTTAATAGTGGATCCTAAACTGTGCACAGGGTAGTCTATTATTAATATGTGTAAGTGGCATTTTCCCACAAACAAAGGTAATTGCATAATTATTTTCTCATAGGGTAGCCACAAAAGTTTACTACTAACTGTGCATACAGTGTTACAGAGTTTACATCAAGTAACAAAAGTGATCAGATTTATTAATTTGTCATTACAGCCCTACAAAGATGTTGACCTTAAAAATAGGCTAGGTAAAGATTATCTGAAAACACTGATGCTCTGTAATGCATTTCTAAGTTATAATGAATTGTTATTTTCTAACAAACATGTCAAAAGATGCATAAGAGACAAAAGAAATCAGCTCTATTATTTAATAATTTAGATAGTTGTGCTCTAATCCTGTAAATGCAAATTTGTTAGTTATTAAAATATACTTCTGAATACTGAGCTGTTTTACATTTCCAGTCAAGTAACTTTCACATTTTTAAATTGCATTGCTTGCAGTTTATTAAACAAATTCCAGGTTATTCAAACTGAACTTGCTTCAATTGTTTTTTTGTGTATAATTTTATATCTGTAATCTCTCGCATCAGCTAGGTGTAATGCCATGCAGTGCTTACTGTGAAGTTCACTGATAAATGATTCAGTTTTAGAGCAAGCGTATCTGACAGTCAGTCACTCATTTGTAACAGAGATCACCACACAAGAGTCTGTATAAAACAGAGTGTAATGAAATGGTTTTCAATTCTGTTTGGGTAAATCAGGGTTCAGTTAATGGTCCCGGGACTGAAGGAATCACGTAGGAAGAAGGAGTGAAAGTCACAGTACACTTGCCTCCTGGGGAGTGATAGGGATTTACATGTACTTACGGGCACATTGTGCAGTGCAAACTCCCTGCTGGAGATTGGAGGGACCACAACTCATGCTGAGAGTAGGAGGCAGGATCTCTTGCTGGGAACACTCCTTGTGGAAATGAGGAGACATCCGCCATGGACATCTCATTACATGCCTCTCCTCAGTGCTTAATTGGATATGCACAGGGTAGGGATGGGGAGAAAACAAAAAATGTAAGCCACCCTGATAGTTGTCTAAATATGGCCCCTCCCAGATGACTTTTACCCTTGTGATAGGGAACGAATAGAACAAATCATTATGAGAGGGCTTATGGTAAACAAACAGCAAAGTGCCACAAAAAAAAATAGTTAGGAAGTTACGAATCTCTGTGTTTTTAGGTTGGACTAGATTTTAGAGTGGCACCTGCTGAATGGGGACATTGTATTCACTGAGGGCTCTAATGAGGTAGGTGTGTGTGTGTGTGTGTGTGTGTGTGTGTGTGTGTGTGTGTATATATATATATATATATATATATATATATATGTGTGTGTGTATATATATATATATATATATGTGTGTGTGTGTGTGTATATATATATATATATATGTGTGTGTGTGTGTATATATATATATATATATATATATATGTGTGTGTATATATATATATATATATATATATATATGTGTGTGTGTGTGTGTGTGTGTGTGTGTGTATATATATATATATATATATATATACACATATATATATATTTATATATATACACATATATATATATTTTGTGGAACTCTGACTTACTTGAATGTACAAGAGATGCCTCTAGAGATTACATTTGCTAACTAGAATAATTTCCCAACCCCAACCAAAACATGGTAGTCAAAAAGTATCTCATTGTCAATATATGTGCCTGTATACCTAAGGACTGTCATATGTTGCAACTTCTTTGCTCACGAAGTTTGGATAAAGCAAGACTTTAAAAATGGTTGCACACTGAGCAGCAGGTTGATTACAGATCTCTCATGTGAAAAATTTTAAAGTGGCAAAATGGCCAGTTAAAGTTAACAATTTGGGTAAATTCAGTTATTGGTTTGTTATTACACTGCCTGGATGCCAGCAAATATGAAATTTGGTGAAAGTAAGAGAAACTCAACACAAAAAAGAGAAGAAAATAATCTGGTTGGGAAGACCCATGCAGATCTTCAGCAGAAAGCAGTACAAGTTTCAGATTTAGAACAGGATATATTTTAGAGGAAAAAATAAATCACACGTGGTCAGGGGTTTTTATAATAAGTGTGACACTGGAATAATATATACAATCAAATGACAAAAGTCTGAATGAATAGAAAAAAACACTAAGCAGCTATTCAGATGATCTGATAAAACTGCTGAAATCAAAGGCTGAAATGAAGGAAAGACTGGCTGAATATGAAGCTTTTCAAGAAGAACCGTTTCAAATATCGAGTTAGAAGACAGAGCACACAGAAAAACTGAGATCTTCTGCTATACCAGAGAAACTGAAATTAATAACTTGCATTCATTTTGGAAATACAAATAAGTAACTGGACTGGTATTCCACAGCAGGATTTGTTAACTGAGAGGGTGCATCATATGTATGCTCAAATTCTGGCAGCAAGAAAGCAACCAAGAGCAACATTGGCACAAGCTGCTTCTGACAAAACTCTGGCAGTAAGGAAAATTTGTAAAAAACTGGGGCATCAGAATATTTGTGGAAAGTGAGAAACAAGGTTATCCGTGCATTCAGGGGATGTTGAGAAGCCGGTGTGAAATTCAAGTTGCTACATCCAGCAGTCTTCAGAATTTTTTTTTTTTCTTGAAGGATCAAAGATGTTTCTAAATCAAGAACAGGCTAAGGAGGACATAAAACAAAAAAGAGTGAGCCAACAAGCTGGAGGGGATTTTGCTTCTCATTCTTTTGACAATAACAAAATCCACAGAGAACATTTGCCAGTGAAACATTTTCTATTGTTCCAAAGGAAAATGTTTGAGTGACAAAAAAAAAAAAGCCCAGAAGCTGAAAAGAAAACTCAGGAATATCGTAGACATTTTTAAAACACAAACAACAAAAAAAAAAAAAACACATCTTTATCAAATTATCAGTTATGACACAGGCAATCATACATTTATATAAATGAAAGCAAACCATATTGACATATTTTCAGTTGCAAACATTATATATCAGAGATGAAGTTCTATACTGTCATTGTTAATTGAACATTATATAGCTGCTGTTTATGCTAGTGATATTAAAATAACAAAGTACTTGTTCTTGACTGTAATGTATCCAGGATTTTCTCTGTAACAAGAATAACATTAGAAATAAGCAACATGATGTTGTGATCTTGGGCTGCTCAGGACATGTGGAAGGTTTTTTTTAACACCTTTATTAACTTCACACATTTTTAGGAGTGACACTGATACACACAGAGTTATAGAAACAAAAACTAACCATTGTAAACATTTTTTATTAGCCTGGTTCATTACACTTCTGTTTGCTTTTTTAAGAATCATAATTCACTCCAACATACTGCTCAAGCCCTGTCTTCCCTTAAGTTTCACTCCTCCTCCTGAACATTATTCTGTATTAGTTGCTCCTATGAATTCCATTTATTTCTATGTAATTTTCTCCTTCCCTTTTCTAAAGATCCCACCTTCAGTTCTTTTATATCCTTTGTGATATCCAAGACTTTATTTATTCTGTTGGTTTAGATTTTGATTTCTGTTTTCTAGTAATTGCTTTTTTGGAAACAATAGCATTAACCTTAGCAAGGACTTACTATATCTAGGGAATTCTGATCTTACATTCCAGCTCAAAGGAATTATTTCCTTAGCTACAATCATTGCCCACCCCCCAAAAAAACTGACAAGGTGCTTTGTATGGAATTTTTAAATTTTGCCAAAGTGTCACCCCCCCACCCCCCCAAAAAAACATGTTCCAAATGACCTCTCTCTTTCCCATCACACCTCAGTAATTGTTAGTCACATGAGGAAAAATTCTATTACGTTTTCTTATGGTATAAAATAACTATGCAAACACTTCCATGCAAAAATTCTAAACCATCTGGACTATGTTGCATTCTTAGGAGCAATACAAATGTCCTCCCACTGTTCCTTTGTATATTGCCTGTACATACTCGCTTTCCAATTTTTTCTAACCTCTTCAGATTGATTCCCATAGTTATCATGCAATATTTTATATGCCACCATAATTATTCTTTTTTTTTTTTTTTTTATCAGGAACGTCTGTTCTACACTCAACTAAAACTTAACCAGAGCTGGTCTTTCTCTTAGCACTCACCCATCTCTTTCTCTTTGCCTACATGTTGCTACCAATATCTGGTAGAGAAAACAATTTCTAAACTGCAGACCTAACTTTGGCTTGGCATCATCCTACTCTATTACCTTTTCTACATAGTGAATTGCTCATAATGCCTTGGTTCCTTTGCTAATTTTCTCCAACAAATTCCAGCTTTCTCTTACATATTCTCTAGGTCACTACTAACAATCTTCCCTTTTGGTAAAATCTCCTCTCTCCATTCCTGTGTTGGCTTGGTTCTTAGAAAACTGTCCACTAATATATAAATATAATATCCTGTATGGTTGTTATTCTCCTTAATGGCCTGCATCCAAAATCCTACTCTTTCTTTATTTCTCGACCCCCCCTCCCACTTCATCATCCACCTTGGATCCCGGGAACTATCGTCACATCAGTCTGATGAGCCTGATCTGCAAAGCCATGGAACACATTATCATGGAACTTATAAACAAAGACATTGGCAACCTTCAGACACTGGATCCCACCCAGTTTGGTTTTGTAAAGGGCCGATCTTGTCTCCTCAACCTGACTGACTTCTTTGAATCAGTCTCCAGAGCTGTGGACGAGGGCAAGGCGGTCCACACAACCTATCTGGACGTTGCCAAGGCCTTCGACACCATCCCCCACTCTGGAATCATAGATAAACTTACTAAGTTGGGCATTAATCCCAACATCACTCGATGGGTTGCCAACTGGCATACTGACAGAACCCACACTGTAAAAGTAGCCAACTCAAAATCAAGCTCCAGAAAAGTGACAAGTGGAGTACCTCAGTGTTCAGTCCTGGGACCGCTCTTGTTTGGCATCTACTTCTCTGAAGTACAGCACTAAGGGACTCTGGCTAACAAAGTTTGCAGATGACTGCAAACTGGGAGCCATTACTGAATCTCCAAATTATGTGGATATTCTACAAAAGGGCCTTACAGAAACAGATGCTTGGTGCCAGAGCCATGGGCTCAAGCTCAATGCCAAGAAATGTATATTTATCCCCTTTGGGGAAAAAACATGTACCCATGAATTACCACATAAGTGGCAGTACACTAAACACCAAAAGTGTGATAAGGGACTTAGGGACACAGGTGGACAGTGGTCTCATCTTTGATAACCACATCACCACAACAGTCAGGAAATCCTTCTTTCTATGTGGCATACCTCATCACTAAGGGCTTTTCATCCAGAAAAAAGGAGGTCATTGTCTCACTGTATTCATCCCTCATTAGACCCATTACAGAGTACAATGCCCCGTTTGGTATTTACCTCACAAGATATCTGCAACAACTGGAAAGACCACAGAAATACCTCACTAAAAGAATCACAAGCCTAAAGCAGATGCCCTATGCTGACCATCTAAAAAAACTCCAGCTATACTCTGTTGCATATCACCTACTCAGAGGCGATCTCTGCTTAACATACAAGGCCATGTCAAACCCAGAGCTGCTGGACATGCTACACTTAAAGAAATCCCAATCCCTCAGAGCCACATGCTCCAGGGATCTAAACCTGGTCATCACAATGAATAAAACATGCTGGAGGGATAGGTTCCTGACCCAAAGACTCACCATACTCTGGAACAGACTGCCCATACATGTCAAGCTGAGTGCCTCTTTGGCCCTCTTCAAAAGGAACCTTGATGATTGGATGGGAGATAGGAAATTCACCCCTGTGAACACATCAGTTGCCCTGCTAGACAGGGGACCAGGGAAGTAAATATTCTGGGAAGAAATAGCCAGGGAATTGTTATGGCCAAGCTTGTAAAGGCCCTAGGGAAGATAGCCTAGTACCAACCTGTGAACCTATGAGCTACAACAGCATAGCTTCAAAGTATCTTTTCAAACCAGGCAATCCTATTCCAACTTGTTCTATGGGAAGAAACAACTTATCTCTATTAACTCTTGACTCTTCCCCTCCCCAATATTTTTTTTTAATTCCTTGTAAATTATGGTCCAAAACTTCTCCTGTGGTTGATAAAACTATGCCTGACTTGTATATAAAACTAAAAGGATGAGAAACATTTTTGCTTCCAACTTCTCAGTTTCTGAATTATCCTTTGTTTAGTCTCTTACCCACATACCCTTAAGCAGCCATAATAGAATCCTTTTTAACCCATACATCAGAATACTTCATCTTGGTTGCTGAACCAATTCTTGTGTAGATACACAGTTTACCACAACAGCCTTACTTTTTTCTTTATTTTGTATCCTGGAAAGACATGAAACTATCTCAAAATTTTCCACTACACTGAAATATTTTCTGACATTATCAAGTACAAACTAAAATCATCTGCAAATAAAGTTAACTTTTCTTGATTATCATACAGTTATATCCTTGAATTTTGTGAGGTCCTTATTTTATTTGCCTGTGGCATTAAGTATAAAGTAAATAAACAGGAAAGAAGACACCCCTGCCCGGTTCATCTATTGAAACACAGCTTGTAAGAGAAGAACTCTTCCACCTTAATTTTTGTTTCTGACCGTTTAAATATCTTCTTAACTAACCATAGTATTCTATTATGGAATGCAAATGCTAACATTCCCCTAGTATAAAATCCCTGCTGACTCTATTAAACGCTTTCTTTGCAAAAAAATCCACCAAAAATAGTGGCATTCTCTTTTACACTGTTTCCCACTAGATAAGCATTGTTCTGATAATGTTGCCAAGTATTTGTCTTCCCTACACAAAGCCACACTGATCCATATCTATTAATTTTGATAACACATTTGCCATTCTCTTACCAAGTATAGACATAAGTTATAACTGTGCTGTGAAACTGAAATTGGTCTGAAGGGTCTTTACCCTCTTTAGATAATGCAGCCACTACATCTTTCTTCCAAGATTCTGGTAATTCCTCTCCTTTTAAAATATTGTTAAACAAAATATTTGAGAGCATTATCATTTTTTTTCTGTCCTTGCTTCCATAGGAATACCATCTTTTGATAGAGACTACCTTGTTGATTAATTATACATCGCCATTATTATCTCATCCCTTCCTATCGCAGCTATTAATTATTGAGTCTCATTTTCCTCTAACCTTGTGATAGGTGGGTCTTTCATTTCCATTTTTTTGCTTCCCCATTCATCTGCCTTATACAAATATTTATATAAAATTTTGAAATATCTGTAATACCTCTATAAGATCTGTGGCTAATTTTCTTGTCACAGACTCCCTAAGTTTGGCAAGAACGATTTCTACTTTCTGTTGCCTAGGTCATTGTGCTAAGAATTCTTGTGCTCTGGAGTTATTAGAAATACTTGCTTAACAGCAGCCTCTCTAAACTCTTGCATATTATCCAAATGCTCTGCGGTTTTCCTTTTGGCATAATGGTTAAGGTGTTTACCTCATAGACACAACGTACAGAGTTGATTCTTTCCTTTGAGGGAAAACTGGCTAGGTTTAAAATGGCCTTTAAGGGCAACTAACCAAGTACTATGAACCTATAAGCAATTGTTCTTCTTGTTCTTCGAGATTCACCTCATTCTGCGAAACTTTAACTTTTGACAATCCATCTAAAAAAATTCCCATTACTTATCTCTTTATTTCTACCATATTTTAAACTCTACTTTCATTTTATCCCACTCCCTAGCTATCCTTTCAGAAAAAAAATGTCTGTCTTTCCTAGTGACTCTCATATTATTTCCACTACATATTCATTAATTTCCTCTCTTTTTATCAAAGTAGGACAGTGCCAATGTTTCATTTTTTCTTCATTGCCCTACATCTTTATCTTCGCCTTTATTGGTGCATAATCTGAAATAGTTATTAGCCTTCAATTAAATATGCATGCTCCTGTGAAATATAATTTCTATCCAGTCTAGGCCAATTATTCTACCTAGGTAAACAATATGTAAATTCTGTCTTAAGAACCTGATGGTAAATGTACAACTTTCTTTCCAAATATTCTCATATATTTCTTCAGTAATCTATCAACTTGTGTTATATTACTCTTCTAGGTCTCACTGATGGATCATTTTTTATTGTAAATCAGGTCTCAGTTCTCACCCATAAATAGTATTCCCTGCTGAAACTAATTATTTCTCCCATAATTAACATCCCTTCCCCGCCACTAACCCCTTATTACCACAAATCTATCATTGCTGTATTTCATTTCCTCTTGTATCACTACTGGGTCTCTTCTTACAATCAGTATTATTATTACCCCCCCCCATTCATTTGTCCTTGATCATCTGCTGAGTTTCCATTCTGACGACCTTTTTTAGCATGTGAATCTGGCACCTTTCTATCCAAATGTGTCTCCTGTGATATTGATACTTGTACTGTACACTTCTTTATATAATTCAGTATTCTTTTGCTTTTTATCTATGCCAACAAAGCCATTGACATTCCATGATAAAATTGATAGGCAGTAATTCTTCATGACAGTTCTTTTGAACATATGTATCCAACTCACAACTTACATGCACACATTGATGCTTTCTGTTTGAAGCCATGTCACATTTTCCCAGACTTTCTATTTCAATAAAAACATCCAAGAAACAAGAATTTAAATACATTTTCAGCCCCAACTATTTTAACTCACAGCAAACACACAAAATGATATACAGTTCCCAAAAAGGAAGTTACCCTCCATATAAGAACAGTTGCTCCAAATAGATAGCTATACCCACAGGCTTTACTTATTCTAAAGTTGGGTTTAATCATGGTGGAAGTGTATGCTAGAGCCTGTGTTCTGCTCTGCACAGATGCCAGCTTTCCTTGTGCTATCTCTCTTTTCCTTACAGATGTGAAAAACAGCTTATGTGATTTCAGGTCACTGATTTTTAGCCTTAAGAAAAGTACACTGGCTACCTATAAACAGATAAACTGAATGGTGCAGTGTTATGTTTAATATCTAGGTACCAAGGCTGCTAATGATATAACTACTTGTAAAGGTATTCATTTCTCTCAGTTTGAAACTTTCATGTATGTTTCACTGAACTGCTTGCCAGTTCCTCTTTAAATACTAATCACAATGCTTCCTATAAAAATGCCTCAGAGCAAATTCGTCTGGCATTTCCTCATTAAATGCCTATAGCTGTAGGTGGGTTCTGGCTACTAGGTGACAAGATACTTCCCTACAGTACATTTGGTTAGGGACACATGGCTGAAGTGAAATTCAGTGACAGAAACATATGACTGTTGCAAAATCATTGAATCATTGTGGGCATATAGAAAAGCACTCAGTGCCAAGCCCACAGCCTCTGTAACCAAGTACATGGGCCATGGGAAACTATGTGTGCTGCACTTTATGTATAGTATAGTACATGCAGAAGTGTACTACAGCATGAAGGAAATTCTATATGCTGTTGTAATCACACTTACACTGCAGTATGTATACTAATTTTAGATAATGTTCTCTTGAAACTGTGAAGGGGCTGATGGTCCACACACCATTAATAAAGGCACTGCCCACTGTACACTGCATTTTAATTTCCACTGATATGCCCACTAGGCATCCTGCTACTGATGCCTGGCATACTGTCTGCTATCTCTAGGCACCTTTGAAGCCATGGACATTACATTATATCCCTCCAATGCAATTGGTTATTAAAGTTGTGTATAGGAAACCATTTTATAGAAACATAAGATGTGATAGGAGTAAACATTTAGAAACTGATAAATTGCACGTTGATTCTAAAATGTATTCTCAGACACAACAGATTATAGATATATTTACAATATCTTATACACAGCAGTTTTGCTGCACAATGCTGGTGATAAAATATCCTAGTAACATCTAGGTAACCTCAGATACTGAACTCAAATTAGATTATATTGAAAAGAACTAGGTAAACTAGACCCAAACAAAGCATAGGGAGGAGACAGAATTAGTAATAATGACCTAAGAACACTTATTCACTAGGTCATTTAAATATGGGGGAGATTCCTTAATATTTATTTATTTATTTTACATTTGTTGACTGGGATAGTCCAACTGGACGTATGTCCATTTTCAGCGGAGGCCCGGGCATAAAAGCTCCAAGATAATAATACACATTGAACATTTAGTAAATGCTAGTTTCAAGCAGATTATAGTCATAAGCAATACCAGCATTTAGTACATATAGTACTAACTTATTATAAAACACTTTACAAAACATAACATTATTTTCAAAGTTATATATACATAACATTACATTCAGGTTTAAGACACATTGATCAGCAGTTATACAATTGACCTGTCTTGAAATGGAGTGGTAGAAAAAAGTTAGAAGTAGTTGAAGGTAAGGCACTTAAGAAATAGAGAGGTCACTAGTCAGGGTTAGTGCAAGGACATAACCAATGAGTTTTGAAGTATTTCTTGAGTTTGTGAGGGTTCTAGGGTCAAGTCAGCTGGGAGTCTGTTCCATGTTTTTCCAACAGAGTTGGCAAACAGAGAGTCCCCAGCTGAATAGTTGGATTTGTATGTTTGAACTAGGAGTCTAGTGGATGATTGCAGTGGCCAGGTGCTGGTGTAGGGGCTGATAATATTTTTTAGTGCAGTTGTATTTTCTGGTTGGTAAAGGACTTTATGTGCCACTATTAGCTGGTTGAACTGCAGTAGGCTTGGCAGTTCAAACCATCGTAAGCGATTTAGGTTGTGACATTGGTGTGTCCGACAGGCTGTGCCAGTAGCAAATCTGGCAATGTGGTTATAGCAGAATGATAGTTTATTAAGATCTGTTTTGTTTAAGTTGGAGAATAGAGGTGAGGCGTAGAGAAGAGTTGACAGCAGATGGGAACGGGCAATTGCAGTTCTAGCAAGTGGGGTAAGGAAAGGTTTGATTCTGTAAAGAGAGCCATTTTTTATTAATGGTTTTGACAGTTTGAGTGATATGCACATCAAACGTCAGGTTGTTATCAATTATGACACCCAGTAGTTTAGTTTGGGCTTCTGGGGAGATGATAGTGCCATTGATAGCGGTTATGTTGAAGGATGGCAGGGGGGGTCCTGCATGTGGGGGAGAATAGGAACAACTTAGTTTTGTTGGGGTTTAGGATTAGATGTTGATTGGAGAGCCATATTTCCACTGTATTGAAGGTATTTGGGGTTAATGTGAATAAAGTAGCTGGTGAGGTGTCAGAACAAATCAAGGTGGAGTCATCCGCATATTGAATGCAGGTAGCATCTGGGATGACTGAATGAAGGTCGTTGATAAAGATGGAGAAAAGAAGGGGTCCTAGTATCAAACCCTGGAGGACTCCTAATGTGATGGGTAGGTGAGATGATAGCTTTTCCTGCCACAGGACTGCCTGTTGCCTGCCCTGCAGGTAGGATTGAAACCACTGGAGTGCACGGTTGTTTAAGGAGAAGGCCTTCAAGGTATTTATAAGCATTTTGTGGTCAACCATATCAAAAGTCTTGGCTAGATCTAGAAAGAGTGCTGAGGATAGTTTGTTATTATTGCAGTTGTGGTAAATGACATTAGAGGAAGAGAAGAGGACAAAAGTAGTACCGTGGTGTAGCTTAAAGCCATGCTGAAAGTTGGACAACAGCTTGTTCTGTATGAGGTAGTGCATGAACTGTAGGTGTACACACTTCTCCATAATTTTAGCTAGAGGTGACAGAAAAGCTATGGGTCTAAAGTTTGACAGTTCAGTGGAACTGCCTCCTTTATGGAGAGGTATGACATGGGAGATTTTCCATATAGATGATACAGTAGCTTCAGATATAGCTCTGTTGATCAAGATTGAGATGGGGTATGCTATGGTGTCAGCAGTCTTTTGCAGATAGTCTGCTGGGTGGAAGTCGGCAGCCAGGGTGGTGGGTCTTAGTTTCTTAAGTAAGGCATGAATAAGTTGAGTAGGAACAGGTTGGAAGGTAAAGTATGTTTGGGTACTGGGTGTGGCTACATTAGAATTAGAGCCACTGGGAGAGAGTTGGCTGGCTAGAGGCTGGATAGTCTCTGTGAGGAAGCTGTTGAAGTTATTAACAATGTCTACTGGGGATTTTTGTTGGGAAGCTGAGGGGAGTGGAGAGGTGGTTTGGCCTGGATGGAGTAGTTTGTTTATTCCTGCCCAGAACTTTTGAGGTTTGTTTTGGTGTTTTTGCAGTAGATGGTAGTAGTGGTTCTTTTTGTCTAAGGTTATGGATTTTTTGGTGTCATTCCTTAGCTGTCTGAATCTTAGTTGATCAAGTGGGGCTTTTGTTTTTCGGTAGGTGGCCCATGCTTTGTTTCTGAGTGAAATTTTGGTTTTGGTATCTTTAGAAAGCCATGGTGCAATATTAACTTTGGTTCTAATAGAGCAGCTGGGAGCATGGGAGTTAAGAATAGCAAGGAATTTGGTGTTAAAGTATGCTACTGCTTCATCTAGGGGGAGACTTTTTAGTACTGACCAGATGCATGCCTTAAATTCATTTTGAAACGTGGTGAGAATAAAATTCTTGTTGTTTCTTAATGTTCTATAGGTGGGTTTGTAGGAGCAGTCTACTTTTAGCTTGATTACATAGATGAGACAGTGGTCACTAAGGTCATCAGGCAAAGTGCCTGATTTATAAGATTGAAGATGGGTATTGACGAGTATCCAGTCTAGAGTACTTTCCTTGTTATTGGGTTTTCCTGTCCTGGTGGGGGAGGTTGTAATTTTAGTAAATCCATAGAGGTTTATGTGGGTTGGGGGATTTCACAAAAGCAACTGTTCCAGTCAATGTTGAAACCCCCAAGAACAATTGTTTCTTGGGGGTAGTTATTGGATAATCAGTATAAGAAGTCTTCTAAGGTTTCCATGTTCCTCCCTGGGGGAATGTAGACACAGACAATGTTTACATTTTTGTTTTTTTGTTAATTTGTAGTTTTGAGATAAGAATTTCAGCATTATTGAACTGGGGTGGTTGTTGGGTGTATGTGCTGACAGATAGGTTAGACTTGTAAAGTATGGCTACCCCACCATCCTTTCTGGTGGTACTAATTGAAACATACTATACCCTGGTGATGGAATCTCATGGTCCTTGGTGGCACGCTTTAGCCACGTTTCTGTTAGGCATACTATATCTGGGGAATGAACAGCTAAAGAGGGCATGCAGGTGCTGAGTTTTGTTATTTATGCTCCTAATATTTAGATGGCAAGCCAGCAGTCAGTTAGGGGGCCTATTTGTTGGAGCTATGGTGGTAGGGGATATAGTAGGGGGATTAGGGCCAACAGGTGGGGATGGTCCAGGGTTTGGGTGGATGTCGCCATCCTTTGTGAGGTTGTACTGTATCCTGAGTATGAGTTTTAAGATTGTGAATAAAGTTTTGTAATAGTGTCTAGTTTTAGGACTAATGTAACTAGGTCTAGTAAGATGGTAGTATTTAGCGATTAAGGAGGTAAGCATGAGGGGAGTGAGTAAGGGTGCATTATTATCCATTGTAGATGGGATGGATGTTTGGAATTTAGGGTAGTGGAAACCTGGGTGATCCTGACATTCGTAGGCGGTTAGGAGATATGGGATGAGTAAAAGGGGTAGAAGTAGAGTTAATAAGAATACTTTGGGTGATAGCATACCTACTGAATGAGACTTGAAACTTAGGCAAAAGGAATAGTAGAGTTGGAGGATTGGTGGGATCAGGTTTAGGGTGGTGCTGTTGAGTGAGAAGTTGTTACTGATTGGTTTAAAAAAGTGGGGTGTGGTCTAGTACCAATAAATGTAGCAGCACCAGGGGTGGGAGGAATGTGAGGGCAGGGTGGGGTGCGAAGCAAGCCCGAGCGAAGCGAGGGCAAACGGAGCAGGGATGAACCAATGCCTGTACTAAGTTATAGCAGTTTAACCTGTATGAGGAAAGATGGGGTGGTGGAAAAGATAAGCCAGTAGAAGTGGTTAGAGGAATACCTTGATTGACTCAAGACACCATACCAGAGGTAAGTTGAATGTAAGGGCCTAAAATCTGCACTCAGCACTTTAATTTTACTTATGTTTAGCAGGAAAGACAGACCAACAGTATACAATTTTGAGGGTTTTTACAAGGATTACTTGTTCAAATGTCAGACAAGTAAAACTTTCAACAGGAATCGATGTCTGAGTGTTAGAAAGCCAGAAAGGTACAAATTATATCTGTAAAAATTAGGGTCAGAGAGACAAATGTAAGAGTCAGTGTACTTTAGTTACAGGGAAAGGAGGAAAACATTCAAGTAGAAAAGAGCCATATGGCTGACCAAAATGGTGACTTGCTTAATTGCACAGCACTGTAAGAGAAAGCGTAACAGATGCTTTTTATATGTGTAACCTACTCTGATGAATTCCTGGGAGAAACAGTTTTTGTTGTGGTAGCCAATTGCAATCCTGTAGACATAATTATTCAGGAGCTGCAGTATGTTAGTGTAGGTAAATGTGAAGTTCAAACTGAGTCACACCAGGTCAACCAAGGGGGGAAGAGAGAGGGAAATCCTAAGCACCTAGATTTGAAAAAAAATTGTTTGAAAAAATATTGGATACATGCACTTACTAAATCTATCTTTAAGGTAAAGGGAAAGGGAGTAGGACAAATCCGGAGTCATATAGACCCATACATTTACTTTCATGTTGTGGAAAATAATGGAAAATGGTATTTTGGGAAAATTATTGTCAGAAATGGAAAGGTTGGGACTTGAAATCATATATCAACATGCATATGTTGAAAATAGATCTATAACCACCTGTAACATGATGTTTTATAACAATATAATAACAGTTATAAATGAAAAACTGTGCTGTGATGTAATTTACATATATTTAACTTCATAAGATTAGATTAAAAAAAAAACTAGGTATTGGTGTACTCTTACTAAGATGAATAGCTGTATGGCTTACAGATAGGACATGGCAAGTATCATACAGCAATTGGACAGGTGAAATTCTATGTTACAGTTAGGGTGTCTCACAGGGCACTGTTCAAGGCCAATACTTGTTTACATTGTATTTTTCAGATCTTTTTCATCTGAAGTGTTCTACATTCTGTATATAGATGACTTGAAAATGAGCAAACTGATTGCATATGCTACAGATAGGGCATGTCTGAAAAAGAACTTGACTAAATTGACCATTTGGGCACAGGACATTAATATGCTGATAAATACATAAAAAAATAGGCATATGGGATTTGGGAGACATAGGTTGAAAGGTGAATATTTAATATAGCAGACAGTGATTGAAACTGTAGATTCATTTAAGGACCTGGGTATATGGGTAGATCCAGCTTTGATTTTTTTTTCTTATCATATCAGCCAATAGATTAATGACAGTTATAGAAAAAAAGAAGTTATGTACTCACTATAACATTCCATGTTTGTAGTCCATCTCGCCCTTCATTCTTACATATGGGTTCAGAGCTGATCCTCTGCTCCGACTCAGCCTTTTTACAAGCTCAAAGTCTTCTAGTTGGCTCGTGGCTAGGTAGGTATCCCATGGTGCACCAGTACAATCCACAGATCTTGTTTGCTGTTAACTGTAGAGAGAAATAACAAAATACCCGCAGAAAGAACCCAATAATAAAAGGTCTCCACTTAATAATAACAATTTTTCTGTTTCCAGATCCTTCCAGGATGGGGGTAGGAGGGTGGGTTCATAAGAATGAAAGGCGAGATGGACTACAAACATGTTACATTATGGTGAGTACACAAATTCTTTATGCTCTGTAGTCCTATCTTGCCTTCATTCTTACATATGGGACAGCGTCCCTAGGACCCTATTCTTGGGTGGCTCAAGGAAACATACTCCTGAGTACCGCGGAAGGCTGTGTAAGCTGAGGCACTAAGTGTTTCATTAAATTTGCTTACTTCTTGGATCGATGGTCTTGGTGGTATTTTACTACCAAAGGATGCTCTACCCCTGGAGGTCAAATCCAATTTGTAATAAGTAATAAATGTGTGAGGGGTACCCCAAGTTGCTACTGCACAGATATTATCAATTGGGACCTTGGCTTGGAAGGCTGCAGAAGTAGACAGATCTCATAGAATGAGCCTTAATTTTGAAAGGTAAAGGCTTACCATCCGAAGAGTAAATGTAAGCTATACACCTAGAGATCCAATTAGAGAGGAAACTGGGAGACCTAATCTGGAGTCAGAGAAGGAAAAAATAATTGGTCTGACTTCCTGAATTCCTCGGTCTGGTGCAAATAAAACCATAATTGTCTGTGAATGTCCAACTGATGAAATCTGTATTCTGCTGCATTGGAATGATTAGGGAAGAACACCGGAAGCTCTATGGATGGGTTCAAAGTGTTATGGGAGCAGACCTTGGGGACAAAGGATGGATTAGTACAAAGAGAAACTCTGTCTTTGTGAAATATCAAATACAGGGGTTTGACAGATAGTGCTTGTAAATCTGAAACTCTTCTAGCTGATGTGATTGCCACCAGCAACAAAGTCTTCCAAGACAGAAATTTCAAAGGAGACAAATGAGCTGGCTCAAAGGGTGGAGACGTTAATTTGGATAGAACAAAATTCAAATCCCATGAAGCAACCAGTTCCTGAAGGGGGAGGGTCTTTGGCACCTTTAAGGAAGGTCTTGCACAACCTATATGACATCAGATTAGAATCCTGTTGACCCAAATGGAAATTGGAAAATGCTGCCAACTGAATCCTGATTATGGCAGCCGCAGATCCCTGCTGGAAAAGTTCAGACAAGAATTCCAATACCACTGGAATAGATGCAGTATAAGGGTCAACATTCCTTTCCTCAGCCCAGATAGAGAACCTTCTCCATTTACTGGTGTATAATTTCCTAGTGGAGGGTTTATGAGAAGATGTAAGGATATGAGTCACAGAGGGCGAGAAATCATGAAGCCTGACTAGGGATGGAACTGGAGCAGCCAAGCTGTCAAATTGAAGGTGTGTAGGCTGGGATGAAGAAAGCCTGACATGTGCGTCAAGAGATCTGGTACTGGGTCCAGAGTCCATGGATCACCTAATAGGTAAGGCCCGAGAAAGGGGAACCAAACCTGACGAGGCCAGTAAGGAGTAATGAGGATCAGTTTGCTTCCCAACAGTTTCACTTTCTGAATAACCTTGGATATGAGAGGAAAGGGTGGGAAAGCATAAAGGAGACTCAGAGGCCAATCGTGAACAAGTGTCTCTCTCTGTGACTCTCCCGGAGGGGGGATAAGGGAGAAATAGCTGCTACATTTGGCATTGATCATGCTGGCAAAAAGATTGCAGCAAGACTGTCCCCATCTGTGGAAAATCTGCTCCACTATTTCCTGCTTCGGAGACCACTCGTGAGGCATCAAGATTGCCCAACTGAGTTTGTCGGCTATCACGTTGATTGTCCCTGGGATGTGCATCACCACCAGAAAGCACTGGAAAGATATCACCCATTTCCAAACCTGAATGGCCTCTCAAGAGAGTGGGTATGATCTAGTTCCGCCTTGTTTGTTGAGATACCATACTACCGACATGTTGTCTGATTGTATTGCAATCGTCCCAAGAGGAAGAAGGTCGTGAAGTGCTTGCAATGCCAGGAGCACCGCCCTCATCTCTAGAAAATTGATATGCAGGTGGGCCTCATGATCTTGCCATGTGCCTTGGACAGTCCTGCCTAGATAATGCCCCCCACACCCTACCTGTGAGGCATCTGTGGTCACAGTGGTAACGGGTTGGCGAGGGAGGATTGGAGTGCCCGTAGTTAACTGATTAGGTTGAATCCACCAACTGAGGTCCTTCTTGCAAGACTGTTAACAGAATGTGGCGAGTTAAGGGCAGTTGTTGGAAGGACCACTGGGACAACTGAAGCCACTGAAGAATCTGCATGTGTAGTCTGGCTAAAGGCATTAATAGTATGGTAAAAGCCATGGTCCCTAGAAGCTTCAGAATAGTCTTGGCCTTGACTTTTTGGAGAAGGAGAAGATGGTGAATTTGTTGTACAAGATTCTGTGCCCTTTCTTCTGGAAGATGAGCCAACATGGATACTGTGTCTATTTCTGCACCTATAAAAGTCACAAACTGAGAGGGAGATAAGGCATAATTTACCCAATTTATAGTAATCCCCAACTGGGCACAAAGTTGAATAGTGGCATCCCTGGTCTGAAGAAGTAGATGCCTGGTGGGGATGGTCAGGAGCCAGTCGCCCAGATAAGGAAACACCTGGAATCTTAGATGTCTCAGGTGAGCTGTCACTACTGCCATACACTTGGTGAACACCCTGGGGGCTGTGGTGAGACCAAAGGGCAGAGCACGAAACTGGTAGTGAATGGCTCCCAGCCAGAAGCATAGATGACTCCTCGATGGTCTATCCATTTTTATGTGGTAGTAAGCATCTTGGAGGTCTATTGAGCACATCCAAGTGTCTTTCCCTAATAAGGGAAGTATAGACTGCAGTGTCACCATCCAGAACTTGTCTTTTTCAGATTCACTTAATTTGCTGAGGTCCAACATGGGCCTCCAGTCTCCTGTACATTTCGGCACTAAAAAGAATCTGGATTAAGTTCCGAATCCTATTTGGTCTGTGGGAACAGTTTGGATGACTCTGTTTGCAAGCAACTTGTTGACTTCTACAGTTGCTTGATCCCTATGATTGGGCGGAACATCCAGGATCCTCTTGGGGACATGAGGTGGCAGAGAAAAGGGTATGGAATAACCTCTGGTGATAATTCTTTGTACCCATCTGTCTCAAGTGATACTTAGCCAAGTTTCTAGTTACAAAGAAATGCGACCCCAATCAGCTCCAGAAGAGCACAGTCGGGCCCCACATCAGGAGCGCTGGTAGGAACGGCCCCGAAATGAATCACGGCCTTCCTGGTTTTGTGGTCTGCCCCTGCCTCTAGGACATCTACCATTTCCTCCTCCTCCTCTGCCTCTGAAGGAGGAGTCATCCTGTGTGTCCTGGGAAAACTTCTGGGACTTCTTGAACCACATTTTACCACCTCTCTGACCCTTGGGATACGGTCCAGAGGGGACGGTAAAATGTACTCCCACGGCAGAGAGTGTTTTTCCTTCTTGCTCGCACCGGGTGAGTGTGTCCTTTAACTTAGGTCCAAACAATGAGGAACCGTTAAAGGGAGTGTTGGTAAAGGTAGACCTGAATGACTCCACAAAATTACACAAGCGCATCCAGGAGTGCCTCCTCAGGGAAACTCCTGAACCTACTGCCCTGCTCGCTCCATCGGCTGCATAAGAGATCAGCCTCATGGATGAGTTGACAATAGAATTCAAGGTGGACAACTGAGCAGACACCTTCTCAGGGCCTCCCTCAGTGGATGTTCCTTGTAGAGTCTCTCCTAACTCCTTAAGGAGATCTCTCTGAAGCCTTGTAAGGTGTGTTAGGTAGTTCAGCGATCTGAGAGTGAATGCCGCAGACGGAAATATATGCTTCCCGTATCTGTCCATCATTCGAGACTCCTTATTCGGCGGATGGACAGAAGAAGAAGTCTCCGCTAGCTCCTTCTTAGTGGCCACTGCCACCACCATGGCATCTACTGGAACACCATTTGACAAAAATTCCTTCTCTTTGGGAGCTGACAGAAATTTATTAGGTCTCCTGGGGACTGGCTCCACAGCATCAGAAGTCTCCCACACCTTCTGACTAACAAGTCCTAACAGTTTGGCAAAGGGTGGAGACACCCAAGAGGCTGAAGGTTGAGACCCGAAAACCTTCAGGTACACCGACTTCTCATCAGAAGGGGTAACAGTGGGCCAGCCGCACCTCTGCTTAAGGATCTCTAAGATGTCAACAAAAGAGACATCATCAGAGGATGACTTGGGGGACCCTTCTGACTCCTCAAGGTCAGTGTTGAAGGTAAGAGACTCATCCTAGGAGTCTACATGCTTCCTCTTGCATGTCCTCTTCAGTGGGGGCTCCTCAGAAGGATATTCTGGGGAGGTCTCGGAAGAGTGGGGGCCAACTGCTGGAGGCTCCTGAGGCTGCAGGTCTCTGCTGTCCAGAGAGGGAGTAGGTGCTGAGATGGAAGTAGGTGCCCGAGAGGGAAGAGTGTCAGTACCCCTGGGTGGAGCTGATGATCGGGACAGCATGCTCCTCATCATCACGAAGGCTGACTTCTCCAGCTCCGAAGACCTCCTCAGCTCCAGCTCTGAGATAGATGTAGGGTCCGAGCTCACCCTAGCCGATGCACTGAGAGGAAGGCTCAGAACCAAAGAGGTCCAGTTCCAGGCATTCCTGTTGGGGCTGACTGGGGAGCTCTGGCTCCTAGAAACCACGGATGGCACTGAAGGTGTCGGAGCAGAACTCAGCTCTGAGATAACCTCAGGGGGAGCTGGAGCTGAGGATTCCACCAGTGGTACCGAGCAGTCCAGCTCCGAAAGCCCGGCACAACTCGGAGGAGGAATCACAGAAGGGATAACGGACTCGAGTGGCTCTGTAACCAACTGGGTCAGAGCCAACAGCATTTTAGGTAAGGCAGATGACTTCAGAAGTCTCAGCAATACTCTTTCCACATCTTTTTCCGGTAAGTTCCTGAAAGATATGGAAGACAGTGTGGGAGATCTAGACCTCTGTAGTATAGGGGACCTTACTGTAGGGGAGACCGGCAAGGGATCTGTAGACTGGCTCCATTGCCTGCTATCAGTGGTCGGCTCCGAACTTCCTGGTGCCGACACTGTAGCCATAGTAGTAGAACCCTCGATTGGCTCTGAACTCAGTGGAGCCGATAAGGAAGAAGACTTGTCAGGTTTGGAAATTTTGATAGGTGGTTCCGATGCACCAGCAGGCACTGGGGAATGCCTCTTAGAAGGATTTGACTTTTCCTTTTTGGATCCATGCGACTTCGAAGAGGAGGAAGAACTGGCCAGATCTTCCTCAAAGGAGGGCCTAAGGAGACCTTTTAATATCAGTTTCTTCTTTCTCTCCTGCAATACCCTGGCACTAAATGAGTGACAAAATAGACAGGTTTCCTGTAAATGGATGGCCCCTAGACCATATACACAGTTACTGTGGTCATCCGTAATAGACATCTTCTGTGAGCATTTCATACACTTTTTAAACCCAGAGAGCTTATGATCTTTGACCTCCTTAGACCTCTCACAGAAGATGAAGCTAGTCAGACACACAGAGAGAAATAAAGAGAGGATCAGGTCCTCTAACTTAAACGGGCCTAGCCCTTAAAATACCAGAAGACACACAACCATGAGGGCTACGTCCTCTAACTTAAATGGACCTAGCCCTGGGTAGAAAGAGAAGGGAGAAACATAGGTCCTCTAACTAAAATGGACTTAGAAGTGGAAAGGGGTTAGAAATAACAAATTTAACCACTCGCGCACACACACCGGAAAAAATCTCTAACAACTCAGAGATACAGGTTGAAGGTCAGAAACCCCATTCAACTAATGCAAATACAATACAAACTATGTGGAGAACTCAGCAAGAAAAAGCTAGTTTAAGCTAATAACACAGCACACTGAGAACGCAATATCTAAGCTTTACAAAGTACTGCACACAAAATTAAACTAAGCACAAACGCGCCTAAAACTACTAAATATCAACAATATCTAAACTACTAGAAAACACTAGGGCAAAAAGCCCAGAGAGAAACTAACTGGCACACAGGATACCAATGAGAACGACAAGGCCAACCGGTTCTCAACAATAATTATCCAAACCGGAAAAATACACAGTAAATAGCTAAACTATTTAAATTATAGAAACAACACTTGTAAAAGCTATAAAAACCTCTGTTAGACTTAGTCAAAGCCAAGAAGAAGCACATCCAAACTCGTTGACATGGCAAACGAGATCTGGGGACTGTACTGGTGCACCATGGGATACCTACCTAGCCATGAGCCAACTAGAAGACTTTGAGCTTGTAAAAAGGCCGAGTGGGAACTGAGGATCGGCTCTGAACCCATATGTAAGAATGAAGGCGAGATAGGACTACAGAACATCTATAGTTTGTATAAAAAGATTTATAAAGTCTAGGAAGTTAGAAATGATGAAATTGTTGTTTATTAGTTACATTAGACCCAAACATGAGTATGGAATAACAATATGGAAACGTCATAAGAAAACAACATAAATATGTTGAAAAGAGTACAGCAGAAATATACCAAGGGCATCCATGGGTATGAAAATGTAAGTTATTATAAATGACTAAAATATCTGAGCTTGTAGAGTGTCTCATATACACATTTAAGAGGAAACCCTTTTCAGGCATATAGGGCATACTTGAGGTTATCAAAAAGTAGTAGAGAATCATCAGACAACCTATGTAGAATATTATGTAGGAACGAGAGGTGTACTAATTAGTTCTCTGAGAGAGTAGCTGATGCATGGAATAGACTGCCAAGTTACACCAAAACAAGTACTAGTTTAGATATTTTTAAGAACAATCTGGGCACTTATTATTGGAATAACAAATATGGTATATTGACTGACTAGAAGGGCATTATTGCCTGTGCCTTAATTATTTTTTATGAATGCATGTAGGCACAATGTTTTATGACTCTAGTCCTCTTTGTATTGGTATCATGATGAAGGCTGAGGTATGCTATGGATCCAAGGATGGGTATACCCCTCAGAACTACTCACTCAGCCCTTCTCTGTCAATCTCTGATTCAGCCTCCACCAGAGTTAAATGAGTGGTCTAGCTATGCCCACCTGTCATAACTCATCCCTCCATACTGAGCAAGGTAAGCACATTCTTGTCATTTAACTTCAACTTCAGTTTTGTTATAGTGCTTAAGCCCTAAGCCCTCATGCAAAATATCAAAGTGATGAAATACAATCAAGTCCAACCAATAATTAAAGGAAAACTCCACCCTCTCATATAGTTTGATTCAATAATTAGGTTTCTTTTCTCCCTATAATATGGTTCCAGCATTGTGTATGTACCAGAAACCTGCTTGTAGTTTTTAAAACTTTTATTTCCTTGCATTGGAGTCAAAGGAAGGGAAAGCCAAGCTACTTTTTTTAAACTCAACTTCTCACATACTTTGCAGAGAAATTTGTCTCCCCCAGGGTTGCCAGATTTCATATCGGCCAGGTAGGGACAACAAAAAAAAAGTGAAGAGCAAAAAAAAAAAAAAAAACAAAAAAAGCTCTTTAATGCGGAACAGAGTTCCACATTAAAGAACAGTAGATCTACACGCGATTTATTTTTGATTAGCTCAGATGCCG
>NC_056727.1:499887085-499907085 GCF_019279795.1 Protopterus annectens
TACTGTGGGATGAATCGCTGCTTATCAAAGACAACCTTAATGAAAACAGCATTAGCAACCCCACATAACTGATAAACAATAGAATCATTTAAACCATGAAAAAACACAGCTAAGCATATCATTATTAATAATATGTCTCTTAACAAGCAAAGTCTCTATTCCATGCAAGATAAACACCCACCCACATGTACCATATGCTTAACCAAAACCCTAAACCTAGTCCTAATTCTAAATCTTACACTAACTCTAATCTTAAGTCTAACCCAAACCCAAATCTTAATGCTAATCAGAACCAAGGTCTCATCCTAACCATAAAGTCATTGATTTGTGGAAATACTGCAGTAGTAGTAATTGACTAACTTGCAATTCTATTAATGTAGCATTCAGATAAATAAGTTTTGATCCAAATGACTCAACAAAACTACTTTCAGACAAGTTGCACTGGACAACTAACCTACTATTTGTTGCATATATACTAATGCTGTAATTAAACCTTAACACTTAAATGCCTGTGATGTAACTGTGGGGACAAAGGGATTGGATCGATCTTTTTTTTTTGGGGGGGGGGGGGTCCTGCTCTGGCAAGCTTTAAAGCAGTGTTACAGAACACATGATGTTATCTGGCCAGGTAAGGTGGAGATTATCATGGAATGGTATTTTCTGGGAGATATGACTACCTAAGTGTGTAACTTCCTCATTCAGTTGAACCTGTCGCTAATAATCACAATGAAGTACGTAATGAAACAGTGGAAAGGATCACTGTCACTAGGTCTTACTGATGTTTACAGGGAAAAAATTCAGATTCTCTGCTAGAGTTAAATACTTCTGATAATCATTTGAAAGCAAGAGCCAAAGAAAAATGAAAGCTCTGGACAGTGACTGCTGATTAAATAGAGACGTTACATTACTTTAGGTATCGCTACTTATTGGTTTGATGTATTTTGGTACTCCAGCAGCTTTCCTCCTGCTTGCAGTGAAGGAATGTTATGTTACTTAACACCTGTACTATTTCTTTTGTTTTAGCATTTTTTAAACACCTTTATTAAATTATCACTCAAGACATCAGCAAACATATATCAACAGAAAAGAAAACAAACCATTTTTACATTTTTACATTTAAATACAATATACAATATACATCACATATATTTTCTTAGCTACTTTTATCATCCCAACATTACAAAAACTGTTGAATTCCTGCCTTCCCTTAAACCTCACTGATCTTCATCCTCCTGAACATTATTATGCATGTACTGTTCTCACAATTTCCTTTCACTTCTATGTAATTTGCTCCCTCCCTTCTAATGATCCCTTTTTCAATTCTTTTATCTCTTATAATATTCAATACCCCAAATATAGTTTGTGTAAACTTTGATTTCATTTTTCTAGTAATTACGTTTTGGTAGTCAACAGAATTAAACTTAATAAGGCTTTACTATGTCTAGGCAATTCAGATCCTGTAACCCAGCTCAAAAGAATCATTTCCTTACTTACAGCCATTTGCTCACCCACTACTTCTGACAGAGTACTCTTTGGGAATTTTAAAAATCTGCCAACTTATTATTACACTCTTCTGTAATGCATACATGGGATGTAGGGTCACTAGGCAAGTTAGCTTTAGGATAGTTGAGGTACAGGAGGCAGATAGCCCTTTTAGGTTATACCTGTTAGATATGAAGGATAGGGTAGACACCTATTTAATGCTGCTTCTGTTCCATATTCAACTACAAACCGTACCATAGTAGATCATCTTTCACTTAAAATCTTCTTTCCCTTTCTCTTTGCCTGTATTCTGAGATCAAGCCATGGTATGGAAGGCAGTCTCAAACCTGCAATCAAAATTACTTCTTGGCCTCATCCTACTCTTTTACCTTTCCTGCTTGAGTTATTTTCTCCCAATATCTTGGATCCTTTGCCAGGTTTCTCCAGTAAATTCCAGCCTTCTCTTGTCTATCTTCTGTACTCCTACTTAATCATCCTTACTGGCAAAATCATCCTTATTGGCAAAATCTCCTTTCTCCATTCTCATAGTGGCTTAGTCCTTAGAATACTTTCTGCTTCTTTATGAATATAATAATCTGTATAGTTGTTATTATTCTCCTTAAGGATCTGCACCCAAAATCCCAGTCTCTCTCCATTTCTTGAACTTCCCCTTGCTTCATCGCAGTCCAATTCCACCAATTTATGTTAGACATAGCCCCTCGCTGACCCTCTTCAAGCAAAATCTGGACGCGTGGATGGGAAATCGCAAATTCACCCCTGGGATCTCTTCTGTGTCCCTGCTAGACAGAGGCACAGTAAACTAATCTTAAAAGGTACCTTCTGTGACCTACTTTACAGAGGCACAGTAGGCTAATCTAATAGGGAGGCGGAAGCGAAATACACTCTGGCTAGGCTTATAAATGCCCTAGGGCAGATAGCCTAGTATCTACCTATGAACCTTTTGCTTGTGTTATGTATATAAGCCTTAAATGCGTAGCTTTAAAATATCCATTTAAATCAGGTAAACCAAAACCACTTTGTTATATTGGAAGATCAACTTATCCCACTTCACTCTTGCCCTCTCTCCCTCCCAAATACATTTCTTCAATTATTTATTGATTATTGTCCACAACTTCTCCTCAGGTTGATAAAAGTATTCTTGACCCATGCACAAGACTAAAGGGACTAAAATAATTTTCATTGCTTCTATCTTACTATCCATATCCATAAATAAGAGTTCAATTTTCTCAGTTTTGTATTATTTTTGGTTTAGTCTCTTCCCACATATTGTTAGCTGTGATAACAGAAGCCTTTATAATCCATACTCCTAAATACTTCACCTTATCCTCCCCCATAAATATGGGTATTGCTGAACCAATTCATGCATGGGTACATAATTTACAGCTACATCATTTGTTTTATCTTCATTAAATTCATAACCCCAAAAGATTTGAAACCATCCAAAATATACAGCAACACTGAAATGTCCTTTTGTTGATTTACCAGATACAAAATAATATAATATAATCTGTAAATAAAGTCAACCTTTCTTGGTTAGCATACCAATTATATCCTTTCAATTCTGACTCCTTATTTTCTTTGCCTGTGACTCTAAATATAAAGCAAATAACAAAGGGGAAAGAGGACACTCCTGCCTGGTTCTTCTGTTCTAACGCAGCTTACCTGAGAGGAACCCTCGCACTTTAATTCTTGCCTCCAATTCTTCATATATCCTTCTAATTAGCCATATTATTATCAGGGAATGCAAATGCTTTCAGTGCTTTACTCATAAAATCCCAGCATATTCTGTCAAATACTTGTATCAAGAACCACCACCAAAATAGGTATTTTCTTCCATTCTGCTTCTCTCTGGACCATCATTGTTCTGTTAATGTTATCATATGTGTGCCTCTCCTCCATAAAGGCACAGTGATCCATATCTGTCAATTTTTAGCAACATCTTTGCCATTCTTTTCACTACAACAGACATAAACACTTTATAATCGTGGTTTAAAATTGAAATGGGTCTATATGAAGCTGGGTCTGAAGGGTCTTTGCCGTCTTTAGGTAATATAACCACCACACTTTCTTCCAAGATTTTAGTGCCTTCCCTCCTTTAAAAATACTGTTAAACAAAATCTTCCACATCTTTAGCACTTTCTTAGGGTCTATATTAGAGGAGCAAAAGCTGAAAATAGCGAACGCTCTTATGTCGAAGCGAAACCACATAATGTCAAATGGCCGGAACAGTGATTTCCCAGGGAAAAAAAATGCTGTGCCATTCTCGGGACTTTGCAGTTTCCTCCACTGTGGTGCAATCTCGGAGTTGGTATATTTAAGTTGGGGGGCACACACTGTATTTTGTCTGTACATTTTTTTTTTTGGAGCAGCGATTTTTTCCCTGGGAAAAAAAATTGCTGTTCTGTGCATTTAACATATTGTGGTTTCATTTTTTTTTTCAGTTCGACGTAAGAGCGTTTGCTGTTTTCAGCTTTTGTTCTTCTAGTACAGACTCCCTTCTTCCATCCTAATTTCCAAACTTCCACAGAAATACCATCTGTTCCTAAAAACTTTCCTGAAGACTGATTATACATCACTGTTTCTATCTCATCACCTCCTATCTTAACTTAAACTTGTTGAGCTCATCTGTCTCTAACCTTAGCATAATTAAGTCTTCCATAAATATTTCCATTTGTACTCTTTCTTGATTTCTACACTTCTCAGCTTTATACAAATTTGCATAAAAAATCCACAATATCTCTAAAACCTCTACAGGATCTCTGGTTATTTTTCTTGTTATAGGTTTCCTATTTTGGGGGACAACCCATTCTATGTTCTGTTGCTTAAGTCTTTGTGCTAAAAGACTTTCTGCTCTGGGGCTGTTATCATAAAATAATTCCTTATCTGTAATCTTTCTAAACTCATGCATATTATTCAGATACTTCATTATTTTCCCTTTAGCCCTCTGCTTTTGTTCCTCCTCTTGTTCTGTGAGATTCTCTTTATTCTCCTGTACTTTAACATGTGTTAGCCTTTGTTAGTAATTTCTATTACTTCTTAACCATATCTCTTTGTCTTTTATTTCAACCCTATTTTTAAACTTAATTTTCATTTTATCCCTGTCACTAGCTATAACCTCTGAAGATATTTCTATCATCCCTAATAACTCTTAAATAATTTCCACTAACCATTCCTTAAATTCCTCTGTTTTAACAGGTAGTTGGGAAAGTCCCAGTGTTTTATTTTTACATTACCCTGCATTTTTGTCTTCGTTTTTATTTGTGCATGATCAGAAATAGTTATTGGATGTGAGATGAAGCTTTCACTTAAATGTACATGTTCTCGTGAGATGTAATTTCTATCTAGTCTAGGCCAGTTATTGTACCTTGGAGAATAATATGTAAATTATGTCCAAGTTCCTACTACTGAATTCACATTTTTGGTATCAAATATATTTATAAATTTCTTGAGAAATCTACCCTCTTTTGTTATATTGTCCCTTCTAGGTCGCCCTGATACATCCCCACTATAGCAAATCAAATTCCAGTCCCCACCTATAAATATTCCCAGCTGGAAGGTGATTATTATTCACAACATTTTCTTAAGCCACATTATAGCAGTTTTCTGTGGAATAGAAATACATGCCATTGTCATTCCCCTCCCTTGCCAGTAGCCCCTTACTACCACATTTGTCTTTTTTCCTGATTTATTACCATTGGAGTCCCTCTAACAATTAGTATAATCACTCCCCTTTTCATCTGTCCCTGATATTTTGCTGAATATCCATTCTGAAATCCTCTTTGTCAAATTCACACATTCATTTCTTTCCAAATATGTCTCTTGCAGCGTTGCTATTTGGACTCTGCATTCTGATTATAATTCAATATGTTTTCCTTTTTATCTATACCTGTAAGGTCATTCAC
Source organism: Protopterus annectens (assembly GCF_019279795.1). Taxonomy (NCBI): domain Eukaryota; kingdom Metazoa; phylum Chordata; order Ceratodontiformes; family Protopteridae; genus Protopterus; species Protopterus annectens. The sequence goes on from NC_056727.1 coordinate 499,892,491, forward strand.
ATTTCAGGATAATATAGACAGCATAGTAATCTTGATAAAAAGCTTCTGTTGCCACCCATTATACATGACAGTTTTTTTAATGTGTATTTCCAGCTTTTTGTGTTACATGCATATACTAATATTTGGCAGGCTGATCTTTTGTACAGTTGTTTCTTCTCATCTCTTTTTTAACCTATGTCACATTTTCAAGACTTTTTGTTTTAATGAAAACTGTCAAAGAACAACAACAAAAAATAAATACAAAATATCCCCATCCCCTATTAACTTGGGACAAGCACACAACACTATGCATATCTTCATAACATGAAGTTAACTCTCCAGAAGGGGAAAATTGTCCCAGATTAACAGCTACACCTACAGGTATTATCTATCCTAAAATGAAAGTTACCCATGCTAAAGCATATATTATAGCCTGTGCTCACACTTACACTGATTGCTGCCTGTTCTTTTCTTATCTTTCATATCCGGTAATCTATCAGTGTAGTACCTCGCAGGATGCGCAGTAGCAAATCCCACCACAAACACGCCTCCTGGCTGGACTAGGCCATCAGCCACATGCATATTCATTTGTGGATGGTAGGGGATGTCATTAATATTGAGTACCTGTAGAAACACAAGAAGCTATGCTTATAAATTATTAAAAGACAGTTATTATTACAGACTTACAGAACCTGCGTAACTCCAACAACACTTTGAATTAAGAAATTCAACCATTTGCTATAAAAAACTGCAACAAGACTCTGTTTATTTAGATAGAATACCGTTACATTTTAATGGCTGAAAATGTTTCCCAAAGAGGGTAGCAGCACTGTTGTACAGCACTTCTTCAGTGTTGAACTGGTCAGCTGGCCTTAAGGCATCCACATCTGTACAGAAGTGGGGGGTGTGGGGGCGCAGCACCCCACAAGGTGCAGGGGGGCTTGTCCCCTGAAAAAGGAGAAAAAGTGATCATTTCTACAAAGATGGAGTTCGTTGTGTGCATGAATATTTAGCAATTTACATGACGTGACATGCAAATTAGCATGTCTGTCAGTCTTCCTCGATATCCCCACCCATTTGGCATGCCAGTCACTGATGGCATGCACAAAGCTGCGCAGAACTCAGTGCGAGGTACTACACTGGTAGATTACCTCATATCCTACCAGATATGAAAAGCAGCTTGTATGCTTTCAGAAAACATTAACTTTTAGCCCTAAGAAAAAAGTGCACTGGCTATCATTAAACAAGACTAAATTGTACACTGTTATATTAACTGCATTATAGTATTAAGGCTGCTAGGGAGGTTGTTACCTCTTATTCACTTCTCATATTTTCAGACTGAACTGCTTGCCATTGTACTTTTAAATGTTGCATTTCCCTCAGCGAAGAATACTCAGAATGATCAAGATTAATTCCCTGCAACTACAGACAGTATGTCTCCATGGACGTGTACTCAGCAATGAGTCTTTGTAAATTTCACTCAGAAAAGAATGCACAGCTACCCTCAGCCAGTGGAAACCAAACAAGCTAATATCTTTGCAGTTGTAAGAAACTTAGTATTTCCATGTTTTTCATCATTTTGTCTTATTGTTAAAGCCTACATGCATACAAAAACACTTGTTTACAACTTAAGCCAAATGTAGTAATCTAGATATTCACCCTTGTAAAGTAAAAACAGAAAATATCCTAATTCTACAAATAATAATAAATCAGTACAGTTGCACACCCCACCCCAGCAATGCAGCCCACAATCACAGCATATGAATATTAAACTTGCTTTTGTCCAGTCTTTTTTCTCTTGTCATATTGTGAAAAAGTACTTGTTTATTTTAATATCTTTAACACATACAACAGTCTCTGAAAAGACTCCCCCCACATTCAAAATATCCCTGACTATAGACACATAAAACTATTGTATATAACCTGGAGTTTATATCATGAAATGTTTTATACAAATACTAATAAGAACAAAAAAATTGTTTTACTTACAGTAAGTTTCCCCCTTTTAGTGTCCTTCTAAACATTAATGATATAAAGTGGGGTATAGGTTTTATAGTCTTCCCACAAGTTTAACAAAGTCGACAAAAGTCTAGTGTTTTTTTCAGCAACTTTTTCTTGCAAAATCACATTTCACAATTGTGATAGGATACTTTATATTCTTCTAATTATTCACTAATTTCAGAGTTGCTGGTCTTCTTCCTGTTCATCTCTCTCTCCCAACACCAGAATATAGTTCAAGTCCAAGGTATTGATGTTTTTTTTTTTGTTTTTGTTTTTTTTTGTCAACTCTTTTTTTCTGTCTCTCAAGCATTTTCTTTTGGAACCCTGGAAAAGATTTCACTGGCAAAGTCTCTCTGTGAACATTACTGTCAGAAGAATGAGAAGCAGCATCCCCTTCTGCTTGCTGACTCACTTGTTGTTGGATAGACGTTTTTTTATTTCCTCCTTAGCCTGTTCTGCATCAAAAATACATTTGATCTTCCAGGGGAAAAAAAAAACACTTTGAAGACAGCTGGATACAACAGCTTAATCTCACACCTTCTTGACGACATTCCCTGATTGGTGGGATTAATTTACTTCTCTTCTGACTGGTGTACAGTGAATAATCATTTTCTACAAACACTCTGTTTTCTCCAATTTTTAATACTTTGCCATTCTGCCACAGTTTTGTCAGGATCAGCTCTTTCTGCTGGTATCATTGCAGTTTTACTTATATAGATCTTGGCTACTTTCTCATCACCTTCTTTAGAGTATACACTCAATGTTCTCTTTCAATTAACAAATTCTGCTGTGGAATACAGTCCAGTAACTTATTTGTGCTTTCATAAAATTAACACAGTCTGCTACTTCCTGTTTCTCTGGTACATCAGAAAATCTCAGTTTTTTTCTGTGCACTCTGTCCTCTAATTCTACAAATTTTTTAAACAGTTATTCTTGAGAAACCTTATATTCAGACAGATTTTTCTTCACGTCAGCCTCTGATTTCTGCATCTTTATCAGTTCATCTGAATGGCTAATTAAACCTTCTTCTATTTTTTCCAGCCTTTAGTTGTCTGAGTTGAAATATTCCTTCATTGTTTCATTTATTTTAATCACCCCTGAGTATAAGTTCATAGGTAGGTACTAGGCTATTGGCCCTAGGGCCTATATAAGCCTAGCCAAAAAGGTACCCTGGCTTTTGCCACCCAAGAAAATTATTTTTCTGTGCCCCTGTCGAGCAGTGCCACAGAGGTAATCTCCAGGGTGAATTTCTTATTTCTCATCCAGTCATCAAGATTTTTCTTGAACAGTGCTAATGAGGAGCTTTGTTTGATATAGATAGGTAGTTTGCTCCAGAGTATGGGAAGTCTCTAGGACAGGAATCTATCCCTCCAGCATGTTTTGTTTATTGTGGTGACAAGGTTTAAGTCCCTAGAGCGTGTAGCTCAGAGGGATTGGGATTTCTTTAAGTGGAGCAAGTCCAACAGCTCTGTGTTTGACATAGCTTTGTATGTTAGGCAGTGATCACCTCTGGGTAGGCAATATGTGACGGAGTAAAGCTGGAGGTTTTTGAGATGGTCTGCATAGGGCATCTGTTTGAGGCCAGTAATCCTCTTTGTGAGGTATTTCTGTGGCCTTTCCAGTTGTTGTAGATGTCGTGTGAAGTACATACCAAAAGGGGCATTGTACACTATAATGGGTCTAATGAGTGACGAGTAGAGGGGAACAATGACCTCTTTTTTCCTGGATGAGAAACCTTTTGTGATGAGGTGTGCCACATAGAAAGATTTCCTGACAACTGTGGCGATATGGTTATCAAAGGAGACACTACTGTCCACCTGTGTCCCAACGTCTCTTATCACACTTTTAGTATTAAGTAGACTACCACCTATGTGGTAGCTCATAGGTACAGAGTTTTTACCAAAAGGGATGACAATGCACTTTTTGGCATTGAGCTTGAGGCCATGTCTTTGACACCAGGCATCTGTCTCAGTGAGGCCCTTTTGTAGGATGTCCACATCGTTAGGAGTTTTGATTATGGCTTCTAGTTTGCAGTCATCTGCGAACTTCATTAGCTGAAGACCTTCTGTGTTAGCCTGTACTTCAGAAAAGTAGATACCAAACAGGAGAGGACCCAGGGCTAAACCCTGTGGTACTCCACTTGTCACTGGTCTGAAGTCGGCTTTGGAGTCTGCTACTTTCACAGTGTGGGTTCTGTCAGTGAGCCAGTTGGCAACCCATTTTGTAACATAGGGATTTATACCTAGTTTGGTGAGTTTATCTATAATTCCAGAGTGAGGGATGATGTCAAAAGCCTTGCAGAGATATAGATAGGCTGTGTAAACCACCTTACCCTCGTCTATGGCTTTGGTGACTACTTCAAAGAAGTCTATGAGGTTTAGGAGACATGATCTGCCTTTTACAAACCTGAACTGGGTGGGGTCCAGAGTTTGGAGATTACCAATGTCTTTGTTTATAAGTTCCATAATGATTCATTCCATGGCCTTGCAGACCAGGCTCATTAGGCTAATGGGGCAGTAGTTCCTGGGGTCCATAGTGGCTCCCCCTTTGTGGAGTGGAATAATCATCACTGTGTGACATTCAGTGGGCACAAAGCCTGAGGTGAGGCTATGATGGAAAATGGTGCTTAGGTGCGGTGCCAGTTCATTCTGTAGTTCATGTAGAACGCAGCCTGGGATGTTGTCAGGTCCCATGGATGCTGTGTTCTTGGCTTTGGAGAGTGTGGTTTTTACCTGTGCAGCCGTGAACTTTGCATTCTTCCGGTATAGAGATGGGCCTTTTAGGGAGTGAAGGGGATAAAGTTAGAACTGAACCTATCTGCCAGGATGTTGGCAATATCAGTTGGTTCTGTATATTTAGTACCATTGTGCTGTAACTCAGAGCAGATCTGAGTGCTGCCATTGAGATTTTTGACATAGCTATAGAATGCTTTGTGGTTCTCTTTAGAATCAGTGATAATTTTGTTTTCGTAACTAGCTTTGGAGGATTTTATGAGGGATCTCAGCTTCTTACCGAGGCTGACGAGGGAGTTCCTCCAATCATGGGATTTTACTCTTTTCTGCAACAGTTTCTTTCTTCTGTTGTAGAGTTTGTTTATTGCAGGGGACCACCAGATTGGCTTCCTTTTTTTGGAGCTAGCATCTTGGTTCTGTTAGGGATAGCACAATCTATGCACTTGTGCAAGTGCTTATAAAGTGCATTTGTGTATGATTCAGCAGTCGTACCTCTATTGCCTGTCTGCATGGGTGTTGTGAAGTTTGCATTGCAAGATTTATTTTTTCCTCTAAATTACTGGAAGCCATCTCTTGAATCAAAGCTGAAGCCTGAACTGCTTTTTGCTGAACAGCTGCAGAATTCTACCCAGACTGTCTTCTGGTTTTCAAAATTTCTTCTTTGCTGACATTCAGGCAGTGTATTTACTAGCTAGTAACTGAATTTTACCAAAAAAACAAAAAAACAAACAAAAAAAATTTTCAATAGCACTCCTTTTTCTCAGTTTCTGTTTTCACAATGGGTGAACTGAAGTTATGCTGTTGATCAGTGTGCAGCCAACTTGGAAGTCCTCTTTTTTCTTTCAGTGTGTTGATAGTGTTGTTATGACTATTAATTTTCTCTGTATTATTAGTTATGTTGTGCGCTTTAAATATGCACATTGATGATTAAATAAAAATTGAGTTTTGCCAAAAAAAAATTAACACTTAAAACTATCATCTAACTACCTGCTCAGCTATACAGAAGAAATACAGTGCATCTGGATTTTACTGCACATGCAAAGTAAATGAAAGTATGACCACTTACTTTGTTGATTATATTTTTTCCCAATGTTTAAGTAATAGTACTGCTGCAATCAAAACTCTGTTCTAGCTAGCAGATAACATTAGCTTTCTTCCAGAAATGCAAGATCAAAACCTTTTCAGTCTGAATATCCTAAATCAAGTTTTGAAACTCACTGTTGCACTCAGATTTGGGGGACCTGTCCTTCTTATATATGTGGTACCTGTATATACAAGTTTCAAGACTAATGTACCTTGGCATGGGGGAAATAATGAGAGATGTCACATCCTCAGACTTAAGAAGTCTCTCAGATCACGCCTCTGTTCTCTCTGGCAATGTACTTGTGCCAAAATAGTACCTCCTAACACCTGATCCACTACTATATCCCTCTACAATATCACTACTTAGGAGCTCTGTTTGACTTGCTGAATTCAGCTGCTCATGCCTACAAAACTCCAACAAGTAACTATCAAAACTGCTCCCCTACCTGACTAACTCCATCCTCAATGATCAAATTGTATACAATGTTGATGTGTAATGTTTGTAAATAACTTATACCATGCATTGAGACTGTATATACATTGTATATTGTGCTTTTTCTTGTATGTACTATTAATTTTATGTGGAGCTTTTCTGTTTGGGCCTCTACTGAAAATGGGCTCACCTAGGCCCCTGACTTTCCCGGTTAACAAATACAATAAATAAAATAAATAAATAAATTATATATCCTCCCACATTCACATTTTTATTTCTGTTAATCCTAAGATCATAATTGCAGGCTTTGAAATTTCAACTGGCACCGTGCATTATTATTTATATCTTTATAATTTATATCACTGTGCAAGACAACCATTTAGATGTGATGCAGCTTCCTAACTCATTCCATCCACAACAGCTCTTTTGAGTGTGTACTGTTAACTCCCAGTGGGTGTGGCTTGAACGTTTACAAAAATGAAGTTATCACCTTACTGTTAAAACAAATATTCATAGCTCTGGAATATAAGTTTACTTCTAAAGTGTAAATGACAAACTATTGAGGATAAATTAATCTTTACATTGGTGACATTCACGGAGTCTTCTGCTTTAAATTGGATTTTACAAGCCAAAATAAAGACAGTGAATATTCATTTTGTAATGTTATAAAAACAGTAACCATTCAAGGAAGACACAGCAGGATTGTCTTCATACAGCTATGAGCTTTCATATGAGGCTACGCAGTTCTGTTTGTGTTAACTGAATGTTGAGATATTTAGAGAAATATGAAAATTATTACAATAGAAATAAACAGTATACACATAATATTCAATATCCCTTTAGCTGCATTAGACAGAGGTCAAATATCAGTACAGTTGTGGTTGCCATCATGTATGCTTTAATATGAAATTTTCTGATACCTTGTATGTATCATGGTTTTGGAATTATTAATGCAAATATGAACAAGCAATATCTGCCGCCTAAAGGTTTCACCAGGAGGTAACTGCAGAAAAGCTTGGAGGCGCACACTGCTGTAATGAGTTTTAAAAATAAGGAAGCGTTAAAAAGTAATAGCAGCTTCAAAAAACGATGCTCACTTAACACATAAGTTCACCTGTAATAGTTCAAATATTACTTATGTTAAAATCTAGCAACAATTTTCATTAAATATTTTTAAAGTGTAATAACAGACTGCTTGTGCTATTGCTTCTGCTATATATTGCTGACAGAGGATGGCAGTAACTACATTATAACTATAAATGCACCTACAATACTTTGTGTACTCACTGAAATGGAATGACTGTACTACATCTTTATACACTTCTGCCTACCACCATCCTGTAGCCTTCAACTTCAGATTCATATAATTCATTTCTGTAATGTAGTAACTTTCGGAGACTGGTGTCTACATTGTTCATGTCAAAATTATTGTCAGTAATTTCACCTTTTTTATGAAGCTGTTGTGGTCTGGTGCTTTCACTCACTCCTAGTGAGCTGTGGTGTTACATTACTTGAATTGTAACTATTGTAGAAAAGATAACACTGAAGTGAATGTAACCCTCTTGAAACTTTTCTTTGAGGACCATCCCTTTAAAAAAGGCCTTTGGATTAAAGGCTTCTCAGACAATTTAAAAAAATAAATCAAGGCATATATACTTTTCCCAATACTTTGCCAAAAAGGTGAAATACTTTTTTCATGTGATATTTTGGTGCATCAGAAAAAAATAAGATGAGTAGGAAAACGAATAACATGAGTTCTCGGATTTTTCTTTCAACAGAACCTGTGTATGTATGCATTTCCAAACTGGTACTAGACTTACAATTCTACGACGACTAAGTATTAATAACCCAATTACAGTTTCACTTTTATGAAGTAGTGCTTTAAAGTCATGACTTTTGCTGAATGTGACTTTAATTATGCTGCTGCAGTATTTAGTCAGCATTTCTAAAGAATGATTTTATCTCAAACTCTTAGCAAGTCAGTTCTTAAAGGGACAGTCCTAGGGCTTTATTGTTTTGATTTAGCCTTTGTTTACATTTCAGGTTTGCCTTTCTGAGCATGCTTACCTTTGGCTAAGGGGGTGGGGGAAGAGTGCCTGAAGGACATTTCAAAGGTGTTAGCCAAATTCCATCTCAAATTGTACTTGTACTGACAACAGCCCTGTGAGCCATTCATTAGTTTAATCTGTGCATTTTACCCATTGAGAAAAGTAGCCTTTCAGGCATTTTATGACTTGACTGCTGCTGCTACTCTAGAAAGCACGCCAGTAATGCGAGACTTTTAAAACAGTAGCAAACAGCGTTTTTTTTTTTTTGTTTCTTTCATTACATATTTTATTTTGTAGTGATTGTAAATCCTGGCCATCTGCAACAATGTTATGACATGGCTTCTACATATAGAAAGCATCTAAGTCAGGCAAACAATAGTGGTAACCATATTCCTCTTTCTTTCATGTTTTACTGTATACTGATTTTTGCATAATAGCTTGTTATTGTGACTTTCTGACATGCTAGTAATTCCATAGAAAGCAAGTATGTGACAGAATGTTGGAGAATTATTAGACACACTCTTCTATTCCTTTTTCAGCTTCTAGTTTGATATGTGCTGTTTTCTGAATACTACTAGTCACATGCACTATTTTTATGAGTGGGCTTTCTGTACATCTGTAGAAGCATGAGTGATGCAAATTTTAAAAATTAGGCTACTTGCGTATTATCGCAACCAGATTTCTGACCTGGTATAATTCCTAATGTTACCGCGGAGTTTATGTGTTCTGCTGTTGTGACTGCAATCCTTGGTGATTCGTGGAAAATACATGTAATGTACTTTTTCCACCTTCATCATGCTATCATCGCAATAGACGGCCACAACTCCCAACCCATGTCAAATCATTGTGCAACATGGGGAAATTCCCTTTTCAATGATAACACTTTACAGTGATATAAGCAAGCCACGGCAGAAGAATAACACTTAAATGCACCAGCACCCCTCACATTTATACTGAGCTCCAGAAAGTATGAAGGTAAAAAAATAAAATTAAAAAAATGAGTACTATCAATCATTATAGACCTCACACTCACAGTACAACAAGTCCAAGTAGATTTATGCGGCATCCAACTGCACCTATGGGCTGCCTACTCATTGTTACAAACAGAAAAGAATTGGCAAAGTTATAAAATGTGTGTCAGCTTACGAGAATACAGCCTGTAGTCCAAAAATTAAAAGCCAGTAAAAAGTTAAAAGAGTACTTTCCTCAGCCAATATAAAATGTTCTTACGATATAGTAATGGCAGTGAATGTCCCCAGCCTAAGCACAACTGCAGAGTGACTCGTTTAGAATCTGGTTGCGATAATACTTAAATACGAAAAGTAGTATACACTGATGTCCCTTTTCCCTGGTTCAGCTTTCTTTATTTTAAATATGAGCCAGGAGATGGGAGAATAGTTTCCCAAAGCAGTTGTAAGTCGAGAGAGGAACACAAATCCAAAGATTAGTTTATCCTGGGAGCTGAAACAAGACTGGAACTGTAGATTTATAGGATATTTAAAAGTAAAATGACTGTGCGTGGGAATGAAAGTGATGTGTCGAAGTGGGTGTGACTTCTGTCAATTTAACTTGGACCCTAATTTTAAACCTTGGGATTGTCTAAGGAGAAATGTTATGTTGACTCCATATTTTTATATGTCATTTGCTCTACTTGTTTACCACTTTTAGACATGCGTAAGAGCTTATGTAATATGCAACTAGTCAGCAGACTACACAAAATCTACAACATAATAAAGCCACATATATGGAAACCAGTCATTTACTGAAGGCAAACAATGTAGATTCTCTTCATTTTATTCTTTCCAGACTGTAAAATCCTGATAACAGTAATGTAACTTCTTTTAAGTCCTACAGCGTGGAGAGATTAAAAGATACTAAAGCCATTGATACACCAACAATAATGCACATAAAACTCTTATCAAATTGAAGACTTTGTAGAAAAATAGTAGTGGTTGTTCATGTTTTACTGTGAGTTAATGGGTTTTTGCTTTTTTCTCACAAATATACAGTCATAAATATCTGCACAGACACTCAGATATTCACACATGAGAGCACACACACACACACACTTATGTACCCTTTCATACACATTGCACAGCATTACTTACTTGGGTAGGTAGTCTGAGCAGGGCTAAACTGCTTTGTTTCATCCTCTACAAACTCTTACCCACTCAAATGCATAGGTAAAGATAGTTATGATGGTTGCACCTATACATTTTGTGCCCTACTGTGCACAGATATTGCATGGTATGGATGTCAGTGAATCATCATATTGTGTAATTTTCCTTCTAGAGCAGTGCACTGGGTGTTAAGGGCCTCATTAGTGGCTTCACAAATTCTTGCTGTTCAATAATGCAGAGCTGAGGTGCTGAGAAATGTACTATGCAGGCTGTTGAAGAATAAGTTAAATGCTCATATCTGAGATTAAATGACAGATTTTCTTTAGTAATATGCTTAAAACTAGACCTGTTCAGTTTATAATTCAGAAGATTTCCGATTTAATTTGTTGTAGCAATGCAACTATTTTCATTGAATGCTTAAATTTTTGCATGTTTTCCTTGGGGCATTTTATTTAATGCGCCATGATTGGCTTTTATAATATACTGATTTTGAACATTTTTTTCTTGACAAAGTACTAAAATTGGATTATTAGTGTGAAACCTACATCAAGCTTACAATACATTATTTTTACTAGTGTTTCATCTAGTACTATCTGGTGCTTTAATTCACTGCTAATGATCTATAATTCCAGCTGGTGAATCTGGGAATCTTGAGGCAATGTTACAATTGCCTTATGTACACAGATAACCCTCTCCTCCTTCCAACAAACTCAAATGTATGTGAGAGATGCAACTATACAGCCAAACTGGAGGCCGAGCTCTGTCAAACCAAGACTGGCACAGTCAGTCAGTCAGGAGGAGAAGGAAAACACTTGCACCACACAACCAGTCTCACATAGACCAATTGCATCAGCAAACATGACACAAACTCACAGAAACATACTCAGAGGCTCTAAATAAAAATCTGCCAAAGCAGCAGTGACCTCCAAAGCAGACATCCAAGCAGCCACTACCCCACAACAACTTTCACGTATCACATACTTCACAAAGTCAGTGTGCCACACAGAAGCAGCCCTTAAGGCCAAATAATGCACCTAATACACTAGTAATAGGAGACTCTATTGTCAGGCACACTGACGTCCCACTCACCAGACTTGAACAAGGAGAAGGTCACTGTAAGCTGCCTGTTGGGTGCCAGGATCCACCAAATAACACAAGCGTGCAGGTCACTCCACAGCAGGTACAAATATGACTCTGTCATTGTCCATGTTGGCGTGAATGACCTGTGATGTACCTCCCTGGTCTACATGAAAAGAGACATAAAGGAGCTCTCTGATCATGTAGCCCAGGCCGGTATGACCCGGACCCTGAGTAGCATCTTGCCCTCACCAAGAATGATGCCACCGTATAAAGACAAAATGATCAATTTTAACAATTGGCTAAGTTATTGGTGTCATTCAAAGGGGATCCAGTGTCTGTCAGCCTGGGATGACATGCTCAACAAGCCACATTGCCTCACCAGGGATGGCTTGCACCTGTCACCATTAGGTTTTTGAATACTGGCTAAGGCTCTTGCCCCCCTCATAGTGCCTTTTTTAGGCAAGGCTCAAAAGACAAAACCACCTCCACAGACAATACCAGAAACAAAAAACTAAGGGTAATGCTACTCAACGCCAAAAGTCTAAACCTCAAGATGCATGCACTCGAGGCACTCCTCAGTATGGAGAAAATAGATATCTGCGCAGTAACAGAAACCTGGTTCAAGGCTCCAGAGAGCACCCCAGCACTACCAGGATTCAACTCATACCATACTTTTCGGCCCCAGAATTCGGACCAAAATACTAAAGGCGGGGGAGTATACATCTTCATCAAGGATACCCACATCTCCAGGTTAGTGGCACTGCACGAGGCATCGGAGACCCTCCAGGTGCAACTAACAGTGGGCAAAACTGCTTTTCAGTTTGTAGCCTGCTACAGATCCACCCACCTTGTCTCAGGACCCCCACTCGGCATTCCTGAGAACATTGGAGAATATGAAGGTCTCACCAAACACCATGATTTTGGGGGACTTCAACTACCCAAACATTAACTGGGAAAACTACTCAAGTCCCAATTCCTTTGCCCAATGGTTCCTGGAGTTTATAATCACAAATGCCATGGAACAACTGGTCACCACTCCCACAAGCCGGGACAACCTACTGGACCTGGTCATCACCAACATGGGGGATTATTGTTCCACACCAGAGGTAAGCCCCTCATTGGCAAGATCAGACCACAAACTAATTACAATGGACATCCACATCCCGACCCACCCCCGGCCAAGGAAACCATTGTGAAAAATCTCTCAAAAGGAAACTTCACACTTCTCAAGACCGAGGTGAAAAGTTCAAAGCCCCCGGGCAAATGGAAAATGCTATCCAAACCGCAGAATCCTTTACAAATGTACTCTATGAGCACCTACAGGAATGCATGGATCGTGCCATCCCAAGTAAAACCAAGACTCACTCTTCCAAACACAGGAGACCAGTCTGGTGGACCCCATAAATAAGCTATACAACAGAAGGAGGAAACTATTACATGATAGGGCAAAATCCCAAAAAGGCAAGGTATCCCTGATCAGTATTAGCAAGAAACTTCGCTCAATCATAAAATCATCGAAGGCTAACTTCGAAAGAAAAATTGCCAAAGACTCTAAAGATAATCACAAGGCATTCTTTAGCTACATTAAGAATCTGGGTGGCAACTCTCAGATCTGCTCTGAGCTGGTGCAAAATGGCACAAAATACACTGAACCCACTGACATTGCCAACATCCTGGCGGACAGGTTCAGTGCAAACTTTACCCCCCCTTCCTCGCCAAAAGGGCCTGTGTCTATCCCAGAAGAATGCAGTCTCCCAGTCATCACAGATGCACAGGTGAAAGCAGCCCTTTCCAAAGTAAAAAACACAGCATCAATGGGAGCAGATGGTATCCTGGGCTGCATCTTACACGAGCTCCAAAAAGAACTAAACCCTCACATAAACTCACTGTTCCAACTCAGCCTTACCACAGGTTATGTACCCAAAGAATGGCGTATAGCAACAGTAATCCTGCTCCACAAAGGTGGTGCCACAACGGATCCCGGGAACTATCGCCCCATAAGCCTGACTAGTCTGGTCTGCAAGACTATGGAGCACATCATCATGGATCTCATAAACAAAGACATTGGGAACCTCCAGACACTGGACCCTACCCAATTCAGCTTTGTTAAAGGCAGATCTTGCCTCCTAAATCTAGCTGACCTTTTTGAAATAGCTACCAAAGCCATAGATGAGGGAAAGGTAGTCCACACAGCCTACCTGGACCTCGCAAAGGCCTTCGACACAATACCCCACTCTGGCATCATAAATAAGCTTACCAGCTTAAATATCAACCCATATGTCACAAGATGGGTTGCAAACTGGCTCAGGGATAGAACTCACATGGTCAGAGTTGCGGGTGCCATGTCCGACTCTAAACCGGTTACAAGTGGCATCCCACAGGGCTCAGTCCTGGTACCCCTCTTGTTTGGTATATACTTCTCTGAGGTACAGGCAAGCACGGGAGGACTGTGGCTGACCAAGTTCGCAGATGATTGCAAGCTGGGAGCCATAATCGACTCTCCGGCTAACACAAGCATCCTGCAGAAGGGTCTTATAGAGATGGATACCTGGTGTCAAAACCATGGCCGTAAGCTAAATGCCAAAAAGTGCATAGTCATCCCTTTTGGAAAAAACAAAGTGCCCACAAACTACCACACAGGAGATAATCCACTAAGTACGGAAGAAGTAATTAGGGATCTGGGGACCCAAGTAGATAGTAACCTCTCCTTTGACAATCACATTGCCAAAGTGGTTAGAAAAACCTTCTGTATAGCCCACCTAATCACAAAAGGGTTCATTGTGCCCCTCTACTCATCGTTCATCAGTTCCTTAATTGAGTACAATGCCCCATTTGGGATGTATCTTACCCGACACCTGCAACAGCTGGACAGACCTCAAAAGTACCTCACCAAGAGGATCGTGGGCCTCAAACAGATGGCCTGTGCTACTCAACTAAAGAAACTCCAGCTCTACTCAGTTGCTTACCGCCTACTCAGAGGCAATCTCTGCCTGACATACAAGGCCATGTCTAACCCGGAATTGATGGACATGCTCCACCTCAAGAAAGCCAAATCCATTAGAGCTACATGCTCCATGGATTTAAACCTCAGCTCAACAATAAATAAGACATGCTGGAGG